>NC_080580.1:45460062-45763092 GCF_029962835.1 Magnolia sinica
CTTGACTAACGCACCTAGTACTTTCATGCGGGTGATGACCCAAGCTTTGAGGCCGTTCATGGAAAAATTCCTAGTGGTGTACTTTGACGATATTCTTATTTATAGTACCACTAAGGAATCACACCTTGAACATTTAAAGAAGGTCTGTAGTGTCCTTAGGAAGGAAAAGTTGTATGCTAATCTTAAGAAATGTGCATTCATGTCTAACCAAGTTATGTTCTTAGGATTTATAGTGTCATCTGAAGGGATGCGCGCAGACCCTGAAAAAGTCAGGGCCATAGTTGAGTGGCCAGAACCAAGGAACATTCATGAGGTGCGAAGTTTTCACGGCCTAGCAACTTTTTATCGTCGGTTCATTAGGAGTTTTAGCACGATCATGGCTCCCATTACCGAGTGCATGAAAAAGGGAGAGTTCGTGTGGTCTAAAGCCGCCGTCAAGGCTTTTAAAGAAATTAAGGGCAAGATGGTGGAAGCTCTGTCATGCGTCTACCTGACTTTTCTACAATCTTTGTAGTAGCGTGTGATGCGTCTGGTGTCGGTATAGGTGGAGTGTTGAGTCAAGAAGGACACCCGGTGGCCTATTTCGGTGAGAAACTCTGAATGAGGCAAAACAAAAATACTCCACTTACGATAAAGAATTTTATGCGGTAGTGCAATCCCTGAGACATTGGCGACACTACCTCCTACCGCAAGAATTCGTTTTGTTTTTTGACCATGAGGCTTTGAGATATTTGCATTCTCAGAAGAAACTCAACCCAAGGCATGCCAAGTGGGTAGCGTTTCTTCAGAATATTCGTTTGTTTTGAAACACAAGGCCGGGGTTGAAAACAAACCAGTGGATGCCCTTAGTAGGAGAGTGGCGTTGCTCAACTCCTTGAGTGTAGAGGTAGTCGGATTTGAGCAATTGAAAGATGAATACCCCATATGTCCTGATTTTGGGGGTACTTACGCGTCATTCTCTAGTGACCAGCATATTATGGGTGAATATGTTCTTAAAGATGGCTTTCTTTTCAAGGGAGACAGACTTTGTATTCCGTATGTCCCTTCGTGAATTCCTCATCTGGGAGCTTCATTCGGGAGGGATAGTGGCCATTTTGGTCGTGATAAGACCATTGCCCTCGTGGAAGATCGTTTCTTGGCCAAGCCTCAAGCGAGACGTAGCCAAAGTTTTAGGGCGGTGTCGAATGTCAGCTCGCAAAGCAAAGAAAGCAAAATACCGGCCTGTACACGCATTGCCAATGCCACATGCTCCGTGGCAGACATTAGTATGGACTTCGTGCTCGGGTTTCCCAAGACTATAAAAAGCACGATTCCGTTTTTGTCGTTGTGGACCGTTTTTCTAAAATGGCGCATTTCCTCCCATGTTCGAAGACGTCAGATGCGTCTCATGTTGCTCGTATCTTTTTTGATGGTGTGGTGCGTCTCCATGGGTTACCTAAAACCATAGTGTCTGATCGTGATGTTCGATTTACTAGCTATTTTTGGAAGACACTGTGGCACATTATGGGAACTCGTTTGCAATTTTCTACTGCTTACCACCCACAAACAGATGGTCAAATTAAGTGGTAAACCGTAGCCTTGGAAATCTTCTACGTTGTCTAGTGGGTGAACATGTTAAGACTTGGGACCTAATTTTACCAACTGCTGAACTTGCTTATAATGGGTCAATTAATAGATCTACAGGGTTGAGTCCTTTTGAAATTGTAAGTGGTTATAAACCTAGAATGCCCATAGATCTCTTACCTATGTCTGTTACCCAAAGGTCTTCTGAGTCAGCCGATGCATTCGCACGCCATATTCATGATTTGCATACACATATTAGACAGCGGTTAAATAAGAGCAATAATGATTATAAAGTTTCAGCTGATTCTCATCGTAAAGTGCAAGAATTTCAAGAAGGAGACTATGTAATGGTGCGAATAAGGCCAGAGCGATTCTCTCAAGGATCTGCAAAGAAATTACAAGCGCGTAGTGCTGGACCATTCAAGATATTACAAAAGGTTGGGTCCAACGCGTATCGGGTTGACCTTCCACCTGAAATGAGCATTAATCCAACTTTTAATGTGGAAGATCTAGTCCGTGCCCATACTCCCATTATTGATACATCGTCCCTTTCATGGCCTTTTTCTGAGTTTGCTACCCAACCCCTTCCACCACCTCCTCCACCCATTACCCATAAAGAAGCAATTGAGAAAATCTTGGATGACGAGATAGTATCCACGAGAGATGGGGGTTTCCAAAGGTATCTTGTCAGGTGGAAAAACAAACCATCGTCTGAATCTACGTGGCTGTCGGGCGACGCATTGCAAGGTATTGATCCAGATCTACTCGAACACTACAAAAGTTTCAACTTGTCGGAGTCGAGTTTTTCTCACCCGAGGGGAATTGATGCGGACACAGGTGCATTCAAGGTGTACCAACGAAGAAAGCGCCAACCACAAGTGTCGTCCTTGTGGATAGGCGAATATTGAGGAGCTGAAGACCTTTCACATGTGATTGGACATATAGAAGACCCCACTTAGGGAAGACACATGTGAAGGAAGATTGGAGAAAGAAGACCGAGCGCCCAAATTTTCCCATACTTATGTTATTTGTGCGTTTTTTGACTTAGTTAGGGGTCTTTTAGTAATCTTATATCTTTATTTGCTTATTCTAGGGGTATTTTAGTAATTTTATGTCTTTATTTGCTTATTTAAGTGGGGTAAAGCCCTAAACACGAATTTCAACTATTGATTAATGAAAAGCAAACCCTTTGGTTGCCTCCTTCCTCTCTTCTCTCTAATGGTGCTTCTTCTCTCCCCTTGATCTTCTTCTTCTAATTTCTTCTTGTGCCCCTCCAACTTCCTCAAGGTAATAACTTTCTTTCTTCTAGTTGTTGTTTTGGCTAAGTCCTCTTCTATCAAAATCTTGAGAACCGATCTAAACCCTAAATCCCAAAATTATCAAATCCCTAATCCGAGAAACTACTTGGTTCTTCGGACTAGTGATCTTCATTGATAGATTGGGTGTGACCATGCAAGATCGGGAGGTCTCATCCCTCGACGTATCCAACCTAAGTACTAAATGAATTCCATACTCCATGGTTGTAGTGATGGCCCGCTCCATTGCATGTTTCCTTTATGATTTTCTCAATTATGATGATTATTGTTAGAATTTTAGATCATTTATTCCTTTTATTTCCGCTGTTTAATTATTTCCATGAGCATCCATCCATTTTGCTAGACCATTTTAGTGCATGAGCCAAAAAGAGACAAATCCAAAGCTCAAGTGGACGACACCACAAAAGTTGTGGGGACAATGACATCCACCATTGAAACCTTCCTAGGGCCCACCACGATCTTTACTTGTCATCCAATCTGTGGATAAGGTCACACGGACCTGGATGAAGGTTAAAAAAACAAAAAATATCAGCTTGATCCAAAACTTGTGAACCCAAGAAGTTTTCAATTGTAAGCATTCAATCCCCACTATTTTCTATTGTGTGGTCCACTTAAGCTTTGGATCTACCTCATTTTTTGGATCATGACCTAAAATAATCTGAAAAAAAAAAATGGAAAAGAGGTGTAGATCTAACACATACATCATGGTGGGGCCTATAGGTGGACCACACCACAGTGGGCCCTAGTAAGTTTTTAATGGTGCGGGTTCAATCACCACTGTTTTCCTATGGTGTGGTCCACTTGAGATTTGGATCTACCTCATTTATGGGCTCATGCCGTAAAATAAGATGGCAAAATGGTGGGACGGCATGGATTTCACACAAACATCAAGTTGGGCCACCTCCTTTTCTTTCAAATAGCCTAGGATGCCTTTGCAATGCTAGTAGGGTTGCATCAAGAGGCTGATTGCACACACATGGAGGTTACAATGCTATGTGGGCCCCACCATTATGTATGTGTTTTATACACGACATCCATCCATTTTTCCAAATTATTTAGAGCATGAGCCCACAAAATAGCCCGATCCAAACTCAAGTGGACCACAACAGAAAAGTGGTGATTGAATGCTCACCACTAAAAACTTCTTAGGCCCACTGTAATATTTATTTTCCATCCAATCTATTGAGTAGGTCACACAAACATGAATGAAGGGAAAACACAAATATCAGCTTTATCTAAAACTTTTGTGGCCCCTAAGAAATTGTGGGGTGTGTTCAATTGTGGTACACCTGATATTTGGATCTACCTCATTTTTGGGCTCATGACCTAAAATAAGTTAGCAAAATGGACTTCGACATGTTGACACAAAGACCCGACATAGCTTCAAACTTTGATCCACTTTCTCCACTTCTCGTCGAAACCCATCCGCTGAAGCATGTACAGGAGGAAATCCCAGTCGACATGATCATACACCTTCTGGATGTCCAATTTGCATATTAAGCCCTTGGATTTAGATTTGAATCTGGAATGTACACATTCGTTAGCAATGAGGGCGTTGTCGATGATCTGCCTACTAGGAATGAAGGCACTTTGATGATGAGAGATGACGGAGCCAATCACCCCTATCAAGCGAGAAGCCAGGACCTTGGCAAGAATCTTATAAGGACCCCCAATCAAGCTTATCGGCCTAAAATTATCCAAAGAGTTGGCTCCCGGGCTTTTGGGGATAAGGGCGATGAACGATGACCCTAGCCCTTTGGGCAGTCTGCCTCTTGCGTGGAATTCGGAAAAGAAGTCCATAACGTCACTTTGAACGATCTCCCAAAACCGTTGAAAGAACGCTATTGGGAATCCATCGGGCCCAGACACCCTGTCTCCCTCCAATTCGTCTATGGCCCTCTTCAACTCAAGGGGGGAAAAAGGGGCTTCAAGGGCAGCAGCATCCTCTTCTGAGATACAATCAAAGTGAAGATCATCAAGCGAGGGCCTGGACCACCCTTCACTTCTCAGCAATTCACTGTAGAACCGAACAGCTTCTTCCGCAATGAGATCCTTATCTTCGGTTCGGGTACCCCCAATCATCAAACTGTTTATTGAGTTCGATCTGAAGCGCTCACTGGCCATGCAGTGGAAGAATTTGGTATTCTTGTCACCTTCACGGATTCACTTGCATCACAATTTCCGGCACCATGATATTTCGTCTTCCTTCAGCTGAGCAGCGAGGGATTGAATCAGTTGGATCCTTCTGAGGAAAGACTGAGAAGAATTCTGGCCCTCTTCAATGTCCCGATCAATTTTCTGTAGCTCAGCGAGGATAACCGCGAACTTGGCTTCTCTTTTTCGCACCTCCGCTCCTCGCCACTCCTTAAGTTTGCATTTTATCATTCGCAGTTTACTACATAACTTGAACCCAGCGAAACCAGAAATCAAAGAGTCTGCCCACCATTCTTCGATCATCTGGCGAAAGCCTTCTAACTGGAACCAAGCGATGTCGAGTCTGAATGGTTTGGGGCCCCAGTTGCGATCATCGACAGCCAAAAGGATGGGGGTGTGGTCGAACGTAGGCCTGGGAAGGGCAGATTCAACAACTTGGGGGAAATTTTCCAACCAATCAGCCGAGACCAGAAAACGGTCAATCCTAGATAAGGTGGGTGACACCCTACCATTCGTCCAAGTGAATTTCGCTCCCAGCAAAGGAAGGTCAACCAAATCTTCTTCTTCAATCCAGTGGGAGAACCTGCGCATTCCCGCCGACACACTGTCTCCCTGAGACTTTTCATCAGCCCACCGATGCGAGCGTAGCCTCTTTGCAACATATTTGGAGGTGGCCTTAGTGCCATGGGAGCAACGCAACACTTTTTGAATAAAAGAATGGAATTAGGCTTATTACTGCCATATAGGGGTGAACATGATCTAAAATATCTACCGACGCATGACCTATCAACCAATAAATATTGGATATTAGTACATTTTTTTAACAATCGGATATCAATAGATATTGATCCAACATTTCAATGCAAATCTTTCATATCCAAAATTGACATTGAATCAGACAACACACTGTCCTCTAATCCCAATCTACTACCAAACTTCACCTCATCTCCTCGCTCCGCTCAGATCCTCCCCCTTCTCCATTATTGGATCAATTGCTACCACTTCTCCCAAACAATATCCAAGCATAGTGAAGGTATCACAACCACAATTCCAAAGGAGCTCCCCAGAATAGGTAACCAGACCTCCTTGCTGAAAACCAAACTTTCCGACAATTTTTTAACTGAAAGCATAGGTTTGTCATGGAAGAGAACACTCACCACGACCACCATATCGAGGTTGAATATCAGCCATGAAAGAAATCCAGACCTCGTCTTCCCCAATGGCTTTGATTACAACATCCACTTGGCAACAAGCTTCCAACCACTTCCAAATCGCCTCCATCGAAGCTCAAGCCCAAGTTCTCGCAATAACAAAAGCCTACAAGGCAGGCCAAGCATTCTTGGTAACTCAAGGATTCGCCTTCAATCCCAAGCCCAACCTCGACACCCATTTCTCTTCTTCCTGCTACTTCTCTGTATACGCCTCTTTGCAACCCAACTATGCTCCCTCGGGCAGCGTATGATTTGAGGTTTTGCCCATGACAACACCCCTACTCCCTAAACAATTTGGCCGAAAAGCCTCCTCCTACCGCCTCTCCACCCCTACCTTACCAAAGACGACCATGGCTTCAATAATCATTACTTCCTTGGATTTGATCATTTCTTCTCCGCCCTTCTGGCTGTCCTTCTTAACGATGGCTTCGCTAACTATTACTAACTCGTATCTAGCCTTTGTAACTTAAATCTTCTTCCATCCAAAGCCTTTTCCATGAACAGAGATCACCACCCAAGAAACTTCCTCCATCGAACTCATCTGAACAAAGGCAAAGCGGTGGATGGCCGAGGAGTTATGCAACCTGAGGATGATGACCTCCTTCATGTCATTGACACTTCCGAACAGTGGAGAAGTTGAGAGACGACCAATCCTCCAGGAAGTTCTCCACGAACAGAGTGTGGAACTCCGACAAAAGGCTCAACCATTGCATGGGTCTTACCTCACCAATGGCCTTTCCTTTTCTTCCCATCTAGAATCCACCCTTTACTGGAATCCCTATCACACTTCTCCTCCCTCTCCGATTTCTTCCGATACCCTTACTACTCTTCTAACTTCCCTTGCAATCATGATCTTCACCAAGGTGTCCCGTATCGGTATCGGTTGGCGTAACGGTGCCCTCCGAAACCGATACGGATACGGGGGCGTAACGGTGATACGGGGGTGTAACGGTCCGTAACGGTGCAAATTTTTTTTTTTTGCCAAAAAAATATGAAAAAATATGGATTAAATCCGAAATATTCTAAGCATTCCAAATATGCATTCATTTATAAATTGGAACATGTTTATAGTGGTGTAACGGTCCACTCTTTGGTAAGAAGTTGTATCGGACTGTCGGATTAATTTTTTAACCAGGTAATTTGAATTTGACTACAAAATTCATATATTTAATTTTTTAAATATGTAATTTATATAATTAACAACTTGATATCATTTCTCCCAATATTTCTTTAAAAAAATGAAATTAAATTTAGGTAGATGGCGTTGCCAATTTGGGACTGACTTGGAGGACCAATCTATTCTCCAAATCGGCCTCAAATTCATGCCATTTATTGTGATTATCCCACTTATAAATTAGTGGACATTTATTGGATAGTGAATCATAAAAAATAAAAAAAAATCAAAAGGCCCTATTTTAAAAAATAAAAGTTCACAAATTAATAATTAAAACTATTCAAATAATTTGATTTTGGCATTGTGAGTTAGCAATTGCAGTCCATAATGTAATTGTCAAATTTCAAGTTAATATATGTCTCGTGTACAATTTTTTAAAGCTTGAATTATGAGGGACTCGGATGTAAAGTGCAGCACACGTGTCAAAGTTTTTTGGACCTAACCCGTGATGAATGTGTTATATCTACACCATCCATCTATTTTGCCAAATAATTTTAGGGCATGAGCCCAAAAATGAGGCACATCCAAAGCTCAGGTAGATTGCACCATAAGAAATAACAATAATTAAATGTTCACCGTTAAAAATTTACTGGGGGCTAGAAAAGTTTTAGATCAAGCTGACATGTGTGTTTTCCCTTCATCCACGTCAATGTGACCCAATTAACAGGTTAGATTGAAAATAAACATCACAGTGGACTTTAAGTAATTTTTAATGGTGAACATTCTATAATCATTATTTTCTATGGTGTGGTCCACCTGAGATTTGGATATTATTAATTTTTTGAATCCTGACTTAAAATGACGTGGCAAAATGGATGGACGATATGGGTAAAATATATACATTACGGGGGGCCAATAAACATTACTGTGCGCCCTACGAATTAATTGTGAAAATCATTATCTCTGCTGCTATTTTTGGCGTGGTCCACATGATCGCTGGATATAATTTATTTTTTGGCTGGTGCTCTAAAATGATCTCTGAAAATAGATGAACGGTGTAGATGTGATAAATACATCACCGTGGAGCCCATATAACTTTGATCTCCTTTGAACCGTTCGTACAACTCGGAGCTCGAGGAGTGTCAGTGCTCGTCTTTGCGTGACACGTACCTACAGCTGCTGGAAATAAAAAGAAAAAAGGAGAGAGAGGGAAACGAAGAGAAAAAATAGAGGGAAAGAAAGAAAAGAAAAAAAGAGGGAAAGGGGGAAAGAAGAGATTGACAGAGAGAGAGAGAGGAAGAAGAAGAAGAACAGGAAGGAGAGAGAGTGAGAGAGAGAGAGAGGAAGAAGAAGAAGAAGAATAGGCGCGAGAAGCCGCAGCCGCAGTCGCAGCCGCAGCTGCTCGAGAAGAAGAAGAAGAAGAAGAAAGAGAAGAAGAAGAAGAAGAGAAGAAAGCAAAAAAAGGTAAGGTTTTTTTTTTGTTTTTTTTGTTTTTTTTTTTTTTCAGGGCCCGTAACAGCCGTTACGGGTCTGTAACGGCCGTTATGGCCCGTAACGGCCGTTACGGTCACAGAAATCCGTAACGGCCGTTTCGACCCCGTATCGCGTAACGGGTCCCACCGTTACCGTTACGTATCGGCCGTTACGGCCGATACATAACCGATTTGGGATACCCTGATCTTCACTCCCTCTCCCCTCCTTTGCTTAGCTCCTCCTAGACCTCCCCCCCTCCCGAACCTTCCACCTCTCACCATCAATCTTCCCCTCACTCACCAATATACCCCTCACCAACCAATCCTATATCACCTCGAAACCCCTCGACCCACCACCCTCATCCCTTGAACTCCCTCACATCCCAATCTAGCGAGCTCCCTCCCCCCAAGTGGAGACCCACAACTGAGGGTTAGGATATGGGCTCCTCTGTCATCTTCTGCTTCGAATCCTTCCATTGATTCGATCGGCTCTCGCCTTGAATATTGCTTTCGAATCTCCCTCCTTGCCTTCTCAAATCGCTTCTCGCCTCACGTCTTGCGTCGTGCTCTTGTCTCGCTTCTTGCGTTGTGCTCTCGTCTCGCTCTTCTCGTGTCTCTCATACTTGTAACAATGACAAAATTTTATTTGAAACCACTAAAACTATGGGAGGGGCTTCAAATGCCTGATAGAAAGTGACATGCCCATCACTCCCTCACAAGCAAAGTCAAAAAAGCAAAATCATCAATGCCTTTTGAATTAAAGAGCGGCTCACACCTAAGAAACAATGAGACTTAATTTCCCAATTGCATGGAAACAATCTACAAGGCTCTGAGGATAATCCTAACATCTAGGCATGAACCATGCAAGAGCTTCTTTTTATGATGATTTTGCCATATAGATAGGGATTGACTAGATGCAACCCCTCTTTAAACATGGCAAGCATAATTTATGGTCAGATCCTTTACCCAACACATGATGAAACAAGCCAACTCATGCAACTAATCTTGTCCCTTAAACTCCTCCAATAGCCACTTGATCAGGGTTACCACGAGAATGACCACGATGTTGAAAATGGTCTCATTAATGTCATGGTTGTCAACGCACATCCTCGAACTTCCCTCTTTCTTTGTGGTCAACAAAGCGGGTACCACCACACAAGCTGTCTCACCTGAATAAAACCGGTAGCTTCCACATGCAACCCCCCTCTTGACCTTCCATAGACAACAAAACTCCATATTTGTCTTTTCTCTTATTCAGTAAAGCAAAACAAAGAAAAGGGACTAAATGCATGGCTCAGTCTCATTTATAGACCTTTGTATATAAGAGTTATAGTGGATTTGGGCTTTACTATGTAAATCAATAAAAGATTGACTCCTAGCCTCAAATACAGAGAGGAAAATCAACAACTAAAAATAGACTCTAAATGAAGAAGAAATTCCCAGAAAAATATGAACAGACTGTTTTACATCCAGCCCATGCATTGGGACAAATTGATCATTTCCATTATTGTGCAGGGGTATTTACTCAGCAACCAATTGGCTTTCGCATTCTCTCTCACATGAGTGGTTTCCTGGGGCCCACTTTAGATCTTTGAAACACGCATGCGGGCTGGAGCCTGGTTACATCTAAAACTTATAATGTTTCCTAAATGATCAATAACAAAATCATAGAAAAATGTCTCCTTATTCATCAAAAATAAGACTCTAGCAAAAATTCACATTACTAAGTGCTGAATTTGTAATTGTAACCCATTCTAAGAGAAGCAGGATGTTACCTTCCACAAGCGCATAGTCCGATCACGGCCAACAGTCAATAGCCGCTCTTTCCTCAAACAATCTATTGTTAAAACTTCACTTTGGTGACCAAATAATGGCTGCAAGAAAGCTCTATCTTCCGCATCCCATAACATGATTGTTCGATCAAAAGAACCAGATATAAGCAGTGAACTACCCTGCCTAAATGTCAGACAAGACACAGGTCCTCTGTGACCAGGAAATGCCTGCCAAATCACAAGATGGCACAGAAAATATCTTATATAAGAACCAAGAACTTATGACAGAATGAGTTGATCTATATAATATCAAGTGTGTATGCTCAATACAATGGAATTACAGTGAGATTAAGCAGCATTTGTGCTATATTCAACTTGGCATCAAACAAATCATACAAGTAGCCAATTGTCATATCTATCAATCGTTGTACTGGATGTTCGTCACTCTACAGCTTTCGAGATATTAACAGGCGATATAAAGTAATAAACAAGTGTTACCCGAATATGCTCACGTGTCCGAGTATCCCATAAATGAACATGACGATCTAAGCCCCCCGTTGCTAAATACCGACCATCTGAGCTAACAGCCAGTGCTAATACATGTTTGCTCAACTTTTTAGATGGATTTTTTGGATCCTTTGCACCATGCAAGTTTAATATGTCCTTGTTTGGCCACGAATACTTTTCACCTTTCCCGCTAACTACATCCCAATGAAGAATAGTTCCATCCTTGGAAGCTGAAAACCCTTTAGAATCATCATCGGCCAAAGCTACAGCTGTAACAGACTGTCTATGCTTTGCAACGACATGAAATTCATCAAACACCTTTGGCTCTTGGACCCTGTAATGTTTCAAAATGCGAATGTTAGCATCAAACCATTCAATGCAAAGGATGATCAAAATCATGCATCTGCTGTGGAGAATTGAGACAGTTACGATTGTCTAAGCAGTACCTTCAAACCATGCTCTATCCATTACAGTGCCCACAGAATCAACAGCCCCATAGAGCTGCATGCCATGCATCCGCCATATAAGATTGGACAAGTTGCAGCATGGAAGCAGCATCCGCCATAGGAGAACAGCGAAAAGGAGTTTGATTTTACTATCAACAAGTCAGTATCAACAGCACATGCACCCATTTGGCCCCAAATTTAGAGATTGTCCAATGATCAGAACCGTCACTGTTTGTGGCACTATTTCAAATGGCCTACAGTCCAATAATTGAGCTGAAAGGATGATTATGACTGTTGGTTCATGGAGTTGAATGTCAGCCATTTAAATACTTCTTTACAGTACTCCACATTCAGTTATACATCACCTGTGAGAATCATCCCAGCAGCTTAAGTTTCTTACTGTGGCATGCCTATGATAGCCCGCATAACAAGGATAGTTCCATCAGTCAGATCATCCATTCATGCAGAATGCAGTGGGGCGACACATACTTTTTTTTTACACATGCACTCACACCACGAGGCGACGCATACTATTGATACTGAGTCTACATAGGCAAATTGAATGCTAAAAAGAAGATGAAAAAGAAGAATGATCCGGTAGTGTCTAGGAGAATGATCCATTAGTGTCTAGTGTTGACCTTTGCAGGCCCCGCCATGATTAGCGCATGACATCCGATCCATCAATCAAGAGTGCCCTTCAATGACGGGGCATGGGGCCAAAATAATGCAATAGGAAACTCAGCTGGGCCATATGACAGAGAATGGCTAGAAGGGGACGCCCAACCTTATAACCTCCAGATTGTTTGTGAAGTGCACCGTGATGTGTATATGTCATCCATCATTCATCAGAAGTGAGCCCACCAGAATGAAGGGACACACCAAAAACACCATCTCGAGACTCCAGTGGACCATGCCAAGCTGTTCCCTCAGGTGTAGCCAACCTGAATATATCAGCCTAATTTTTTGGATCCAGACTGAAGTTGAGGCGTCACACATGATGTACGAAGTGGACATCCAACACACATCACGGTGGCCAACAGAGGTCGACACTTCCATCATTCTCCCATCAAACGAAAAAGCTAGCATAGTCCGCTGGACTACCAAATTACCTGGAAGCAAGCAATCTCCGAACTCGCCCGCTATCTTCCAACTGCTCCTGCTGCAGAATCTTCGCCACCAACGAATCTCTCTTCTCTTCTCTCTCCCCATCTTCTTCCTCTTCTTCTTCTTCTTCCTCTTCCGCTGCCCGCCTCGTGATCGCACGGATCTTCTCCAAATACGCATTCGCGACTCTCAGCCGCTTCTCGTCTGCAGTCTCTGCCGCTTCTTCTTCCTCCCCTTCCCTTTCTCCTTCTGCATGAGATGTGCCGCCAATCTCATCTTCTTCATCGTCGCTATCGATGAAATCATCGTCGATCTTCCGGCGTCGCTTCCGATCGGGTACGAAGAAAGGGTCTTCCGAACGGGACGATTTAGAGCTTCTGCGAGCGCCTTCGGGGAGAGGGCTTTTGCGGCTTCTGGCCTTCTTCATGCCCGACTGAATGCGGGAAGAGAGAGCGAGAGAGAATTGTATGGCTACGGCTTAGGGTTTAGGGTTTACGGAAGAGAGACATTTGTTTTGGCGGTTGGGCTTCAAGGGACGCGAGTTTCGTGTAACACGTGTTACAGGGAGTTCCCGTGGGACACGGATAGTGTAAACTCTGAGGGCCCACCACGATGCATGTGTCATTGTCCCCGCTGACCATCCGTTTTCTCAGCTCATTTTTAGGGATCCTTCCAAAATTGAAGCATACCCAAGCTCAAGTAGAACACCACAAAACGATGGGAGGTAACGACGTCCACCTCGAAACCTTCCTAGGTCTGTAGCGATGTTTCCTTGTCATCGGAAAATAAAAGCATAGTTGTATTCAAAACTTCTATCCTCCATTGATGAAGGGAAAATAAATGTATCAGTTGGATTCAAAACTTCTGTCCTCCGCCCAGTTTTCAATCGCGAGCCTTCAATTTCCATGGTTCCTCATGGTGCTGTCTACTTGAGATTTAGATAGGGGTAGTTGGTTGCCTGTGGCCCTAGGCGCACATATATATATATATATATATATATATATATATATATATATATATATATATATATATATGTGTATATATATATATATATATATATATATATATATATATATATACACATATCTATATACGTGTGTGTGTGGGAAAAGGTACTATGCGCTCGAACTGACGATGAGCTCCCATGAGGTCGAGCTGTGTGGGCCCCACCGTGATGCGTGTCGACCATCAACACCGTGCATTTGATGGGTGCCCTCTAAATTATGGGATATCCCAAAAATCAGCCGTACACGGAACTCAGGTGGGCCATACCATCTAAAATCATGTGACGACACCGTTAAAACATATAAAAGCACTTGGTGGGGCCCACCTGAGTTTTGAATGCTACTGAAACTTGGTCTGAACCCTCATCCAAGTGGGACACACATAATGGATGGGCTGGATTTGCAAACCACATCTCGGTGGGCCCAAAAAATGATTATGAATTTTTAATGGTGCACGGCCCCTCCCCACTTCTGTATGTGGTGTGGCCCACACAAGTCACGGATTGACTTGATTTTTGATACCTAGGCCCATGATGGAATGGTGCATCTGACTGATGGGGTAGATGTTCGAAACACATCAGGGTGGGGCCCACACAACTCAACCTCATGGGACGGACTCGCGAGGTCGAGCGCACGGTACCTTTTCCCTATATATATATATATATATATATATATATATATATATATATATATACACACACACACACACACACACACACACACACACACGGAAACGCTCACCTGTGAACCAGTTCGTATCTAGTACATACGAACTTTTTTGAGAACCCATCATACTAAACCGTTCATGTGAAGCAACACCTCGTGAAACCCCCTAGGACCAAGTTTTACTTTGATCTAGAACTTTGATGGGCCATGAAAAATTAAAACAGTTTCCTCCCTTGATTTACATTTCTCTTTGCTATGGCCCACCAGAATTTTAGATCAAGGTGAAAATTTCTCATATGAGGTTTCATGGGATTCCGCATCACATGGACCGTTCAGATTAGACACCCATGACACGTGTGCAAAGGTGCCCACATGCGTAGGTGCGCAAGGGAGCATGACTCATATATATATATATATATATATATATATATATATATATATATATATATATATATATATATATATATATATATATATATATATATATATATATACACACACACACACACACCTGTGCCTTAGGCTGTTTGGGACCAAAAGATATGTCCACGACAAATCTACTTCGTATGTCTGTTTGAAAGACCACAATAGGACTTGGATTCTGAAAATCGGACATATCTAAAATCCATGTGGGCCTGTGGATGTTGCATATGGGCTCGACCCCTATCCTCATTGTGGATGCTTAAGAGCAAATTTTTCGAGGGGATGGGAGATTGACTCTCCTCTTTTTGATTGGTTGCCTCTCTCGAGGGCTTTTATAAAAGGAAAAAATTTGTGTAATATTTGACTAGAGTCGCCACTAACCAATTATTACGATTTTACAGTTGGTTAACCCCATAGAAACGGTTATCATTGAGAACCCAAAGATCCTTAACTCTAAAATAACTCATGAGTTTCCGTTTCAGATATTCCAAGTACGGGATCGCGATTACAGAGATAGAAGGTGTTAGGCACCCACTCTGCCCATACGGAAGTACAGCCTTTACTTCATAAGATTTAACTAATTTCCGAAGAATAAGGTTAGTTTTCATGTACAGAAAATGTAATGCGATACAATGGTAGTGACGATTGACCGATCCGAATTTTTGATGAGCAGTATTCAACTATATCGGCAAGCTGTAGAGCATACATTTGAAATGATCAAGTGCAGGTGCAAGGTACCTGTGTATTGGGATACTTGATGTTGTATTGATACTTATGATAAAACAACAGCCAACCAGCTAAGGTTTCTAGTAGACCTGATGTGATTATATCGGCAGGCCTCTGAGCATATGCCCGACAGTCAAATACAAGAAAACGATGGAATGCAATGTATTTGCTAAAATGACGGTTAATTGGCTAAGGTTTCTATTAGGCAAGATCCGATTATATCTGCAAGCCTTAGAGCATACACCCGTAATCAGATGTGAGAAAACAATGAAAATGGCCTATGATGTTGATATATATGAGGAGCAAGGGGGTTGAGAAGTGAATGAATGTTGCACGATGTTAATGCTTGGGGTCAATGAAATTGATAGAAGCTTAAACAGTTGGATGAACTGTAGTGTCGCAAGGCTAGATTGAGTAGTTTAGATTTGAACTTAGGTGGCACAGGAAGCTTAGATTCTTTTTAAGCTACGCTAGACCAGGGCTGAGCTCTCTCTCACTCTCACTTTCCTTGGTGGAGGAATAGACCCTGATGGGTGTGGTCTCTGAAATGAGAATGGATGGTTTCTGATGTTTCTAAGATTATTGGGTGTATGAAATGAAAAGGGAAGTGGGCTATTTATAGTCTCCCAACCCAGTTTTCTGGTAATTCTTAGCGATCCTAGGGGAAAAATGGTTGATGGGCTAAGATTGGATATTGCCACATGGTATCATCTTATAAGTTGGATGAGGTGGTAAAAGGGTAATTTTAGGTAAGGAGAAGGGCATCAGAGTAAATGCACTTCAACCACACACTGATGACTTGAAAAATGAGATTCCACATGCTTGAGGGATGCTGCCCCAAAGAGTGCCACATGGTCGGCAGCAACCTGGCTGTCGCCGATCCCCACTTAGACTCCCTACTTTGGTGTGCAACATCATCCAAGCATGTGAAGGCTCTACTGTGAAAGTTGTTGCTTTGAGGTTTTGCATATTTCTCCAATTGGGCTTGCTTTTAGGCTTGGGTTCGGGCTTGATTTTGGGCTTAACTAGGTGAGTTGATTGGGTTGTAGGGTTAGGTAGGCTGACCGGGTGAGTTAACTTAGCGAGTCGACTGGGTGAGTTGACTCAAGGCTCTAGGGTTTTAAGCTCTTAGGGTTCAAAGTTAGGCTGACTGGGTTGAATGGGTTGAGTTTAGGGTTTAGGACTGGGGTTCCTGGGGTTTAGACTTCTAGGATTAGGGTTTAGGATTGGGATTTGGTTGTCTATTTATCGGTTCAAACTCAATCAGCTTATCAGCCTGGGGTGAGGTGTCTATAGATGCCCCTCTTTTACAGAGGTTGTGTGCAACCGAATACCAAAGCGAGTGGACACCCCACCTTTTTACAGCTAGTCATGAATTGCGATACGGATTTGTTGCATGCTTTTATGTCTATGTCAGTTGGTTACTTGTAAATAAATAACTCGCACATATCCAAGGGTTTGAGGAAAATGTAGCGATTGTCCCTGTGCGGGCCACTAATTGCAACCCTTTCACTCCTGATCAGTATTAACATTGGATAGGTACAGTAAAGTCACTGCGCTTTCTGCAACCTTACAAGGATACTGACCCGGTACTGGATTGGCAATTGCTTCCCAGATCACCCAGGAGTACTTGCTTTGTTTGATCATCAAAGTGGTTAAGATGCCCTGCGCTTTCTTCAGCCTTACGGGGAATTCACTATGCCGACTTGGACTCGATCAAATTCTGCAAGCATCCACGCCCAAGTATGTGTGGGTGACATGTTTCTATGCAATATTCTGGTTTTGAAACTTAGGTTACAATTTGTCTTTTTCACCGTTTGGATGATTTCTTCTTACTAGTCTTCGCCTATCGTCTTTTCAGAGCATTAGCATTTGATACAATGGAGCTGACACTGGAGTATAGTCTGATTGTATTTTGATGTGCATTTGGATTTGGTATCTACGAGGAAATTGTGAGATATCGGATCTTATTTTATTTTACGCTGACTCCCACCTAGAGATATGAAAGATTACTTAGCGCCTCAGAAGTCTGATGCTTTATTTTGATATTTTTTTTTTTTTTTTTGTAATTTTAAAAGTCACCCCACTATGGGGAGTGATACTTCGTGGGGGTTTTTATTGCAAGATGATTTTAAGATAGGTCTAGCTACTGGTCGTCTCCATCGGGGATGCTTATGGGACTTCAAGTAAGCCAGCTTTTATTGAAAATATGCGAGGAACTCCCTTTAAATGTAATTAACCCATCATCAAATTTAGCGTTATCACAAAAGTGGGTCATGGTTACCAGTTATCTACTTGGAGCAATCGCTACTAGTGCCCGTTTCAAGTGTAGTATTAATCGCATGGCAATTTTTCTTATTTATGATCACCCATTTTGTGACCATCCTTTTTGGAGATGATGTTTCGTTTTCTCTTTTAGGGTGGCTATCCATGGGTGGTTTGGAGTTTTTAAGCAATTGATCTAGATTTTCTTGATTCACCAATTTTTTGGTCTTCAGATTCAGTTGATCTACTTGCTTCAATAACTCCTCTATTCTTTATCCTTTTAGGAGGAGTGGGATATTTCCTCTCATTTGAATTCTTTAGAGAATTCTTTAATTTCTTTATCATTTTTCCAGTTGGTATAAATTTACCTATATTGCTCAACCCGGAAGTGGAGTAGGGTTATCTAAGTGTTAGACATTTAAACTTGTAGTGCTACATATCTCCACATACATGGCAGACATGAGTAGTTTTTGTGTTGCTTCTTGATGCGACAGATTTCTTAGTCATGGGAGGTACAACAGAAGAACCAGATTTACCTATTTCATAGCCCAAGCCTCTCTTATCCTTAAAGTTTCTACCTAAGCTTAAAAGTTTTTCTAGTTTTTCAATAATTTGGAAAAACTTATGACTAAGTTCTGCAAAGGAGAGCTAGCGATGTTTTAGAGGGGGTGAATAGGATAATGTCAAATAATCAAAATAAATGCAGAATATATAAAGAATATAAAAATCTCAATCGCTTGAATATTGAAACATTGATTCTAAATGATTCGTAGGACAACCTTCACCTAAAATAATAGGCAGGACAACTTATTTCACGAATGTCTTTAAAATCAATCTTTCAAACTAGCAAGAGAAGATAAAAGAATTACATTATTCACCACAAAGAATGAAATAATAAATAACATCTACCACTGAAATAATAAAGCATTCACTATAAGGTACAATGAGTTATACTGGTTAGATGCTTAAAACAACAACACTTACTCTACTCTCAAAATTACTATCCTCATAATTTTGGCTTTCACTATAATAAGGTTTTCACAGGTTCATCTTAACAACCTAATACAGTTCCTTGGGATTTTCATGGGCTATCACAATAAAAACTCCTTTTGTGATTTTGATAGGCTATTACAAATAAAATCCCCTTTTGTGATTTTCACGGGCTATCACAAATCAACTCACTGATATTTTCACAGGCTATCTTAGAAAAACCTAAAATGAAATAAAGCAGTAAAATACTTATCTTCAAATGTAAATTCGAAAACGTAGTAGAAGCTTGTAGTAGAAGAACTTCTTTATTGAATGTAGAGGAGGCAGTATTCACACAAACAGAAAGAGTGAAGGGTTCTACAGATTTTAGAAATGAAACACCCAAATGCTACTTAATTCAATTCTCTTTAAATCTCAAAGATAGTATATAATACTCTTTAAACTCAAATTGAAATAATCTTGAGAAAAAGGGAATTGAATAATCTAAAAAATAAGTTATAGATACAACACAGATAGCTTACTGAGGACTTAAGCTTCTCTCTTTCTTGTAGAAGGTTTAGAGTGATTTTTCGTTGTAATTTAGAATGAGAAGAAGCCTCTATTTATAGCCAAAGATATTAGAAATTCGGCTAGCCTAAGAAATGCTTCGACTAACTGGATTCCACCAGATTCGTTCTAATGGTTATCGGATCTCACGGGATAATATCTATAAAAAATTTAGCTGACTGAATTCCTACAAAAATCAAAAGTTTGCATTATTAGAATTTGACCCGAACTCACTCGGGCTAGCCGAATTTCAAGCTTGGGCTAACCGAACTAAAACTTAGGTTGGCCGAATTTTTAACAGAATTTGTTATTTGGCCAGGGCTTGAAGTTAGGCTAGCCGAACCAGAAGAAAGACAATTAAAACCTAAGTTTAATGACTTTTTGAAATATCCTAACCTAGGGTCTTTATAGGGTTATCCTACCCTTGTTTTAACAAATATATGGGAAAACTTGTCTTGAACTTTGACTTAATCTTGTCTTGAAATCGAGTGATGACTACTTGAGAAGATATGTCGATCTTAAGCTGATCATAAGACAATCTTGAGCTGATCTTCAGGCATGTAGTGTAGTTAAGATGTCGTTGTCATTCCAAACTTGCGATTTGACTTGAAGCACTTTTGTCTTACAAAATATGACAATCCATGTGTGCTAAACATAAAATTAGTTACAAGTTCCGTGAGTGATTGGACTTTTCTACATCTAGTTTCAGATTTCTATTTTCAGTTTTTCAATTTCTCGATTTCTGATTCTAGATGTTTCATTGTTTTGATTAATTTTTCAATCTTAAATCCATCATCAGCGGCTTCCCTTTCAAGCTTGGCATTCTCAACATAATATTCTTGTAGGCTATCAGCCAATTGTGTATTTGTAGCATACGCTTCATCCAAGTCTGTTTGTAGCTGTTTGTTCTCATTGTTAGCTTGCCCAAGCTTTCTAAGAACATTTTTACTATGAGTATAAAGTTGGTCATAAGCTACTTGGATGCTATCACTTTCTTATTCTTCTTATTCTTCATCATCTGAGGTGGAGGCCTTTTTAGTTGGTTGCTCATGTATCTCCTCATTATCCCTTAGATCTGGGATGACAATAGTGGTGGAGGCCATTAGAATTTTCAATGACTTTTAGTCCCCATCACTTTCAGAATCGTTTTTTATTTGGAGTCTTTAGTATCATCCCATATGGCTGTCATAACCTTTCCTTTAATTTCTTTATAGGATATTCAATGAATAGATAACCATATTGTAACGCCCTGAATTTCGAGGGTCGAGCAAAGCTCTACTCCCGAGATCCAGCGCATCACTTATGCAATATGGATAATGATGTTCAGATTTCGTCCATATTAATGAGTTAAAAATGAGTGGGATTATACTAAAATAACATATCATACTCCGAATATAGTTAAACTAAGCAAGCGGAAGTCTAAAGCATATATATTTAACTGTATAAGTGTTTCACAACCTCCAGAATATGAGTATGTAACCGGGCTGAATATATGTGTATTGTTTCAAAATATACAAAATGTGGAAATGTAAGGCGTCCAATTAAGCTAAATATTCCAGCGTTCCCTGCGAATCAGTATAAGGTCTACATAGACCTGTCCGAGAGCTGAAAGTAGGAGAACTCCTCCTCCTCATCCATAAAGTTCTACTCCATTGCATAGACTTCATCAATACATACATCTAAACCAGAATCTGGTTGGTGTTTTAAAACACCATCCCAGGGTAGGAGTGAGTGAACTTAATGGTACTATAAAGTAAAAGTTAATATATTATCAAGTCAATCAAATAGTAATGATAAAGTAACATAACAATCACTTCATATCTACTCTTGTTAATGCAGGAATGGAGTGCAAATAATGATGTATGCCCTCACATCAAAGCTCCCTCAAAAAGCGACTTTGACAACCTATTTTGCATATGGTATCACTACCTACGGTGCGACTTCAATGTCTTTAAAGCACGTCCTAACTAATGCAATGCGATGCATGGTCATGTTAGCCAAGTAGTTAATTAAGCTTATTCATACAGCAGATTTGGGAAGCTAGGGTACCTCCCTTTATATCATTGATCCGAACTGAAGGATCCATCTAAGTTCGTCACTCTTAGTCAAGCATATACGATAAGCAAGTTGTAGGGTCATCACTCCCAATGAAAAACAGTCGATAGGCAAATTTAAAAGTTTATACTCGCGGTCACTACAGGGAGGCTTGTCACCTCAGTGTAGGCCGACAGCACGAACACGGTGTCCTATACTACCATGCTCGGCTCACGAGTCTTAGTTGTTCACTAGTCACTACAGGGAGGCTCATCACCCCAGTATAGACCGACGCTCGAACACGGTGTCCCATACCACCATGCCCGGCTCATGAGTCTTAGTGAATCGTGATACTTTGGTTAAAGTGGGCCTTTACATTGGTGAGGGGTACCTTAGATTCAAGCAGCAGTATCCATACATGGTAAACACACAATAGGCCAATCGGTTTGTTACGCAAGCTCGATTGGTACGGGCACACGTTGACTTAATCGACATGGAGTGCATAAACACCCCTCGTGGCCTAGCCACTATCGACAATCATCGTGTGGCCCGGATTCGTCAAGTTTGCCCAATGTGGTGAGACTAATTCGGCCACCCAAACAGGTATTATTATCGATTGTCTGGGCTATATTATAGTCTTAATCCTACTCATATGCAGCTAATAAACGCATGTGATAATCATCTCAGCATTTAATAAACAATCCAAGTGGATTTCTCATTTGAGCATTTCATCAAACACATAGATCATGTTACCAAACACTTGCATTTGGTCAATTAATTACATAGAGGCAAATATGACTACATAAAAGAAATTATACATATGCATAAGGCAACGAAGAATCCTGTCTTAATACTCGTAATAGGTACAAATCGTCAACAATTTCTCATTCAGACAATTCATCAAACACTTAGACTACACTTCATCAAATATATAGACTAGGTTAGTTATAGCATATGTTTTATCAATTCCTTATACATGCATATGACAATGATGAAACCTAGATCAGTAATCATGGCAAACACAAATCATTTTCAAATGTTCATTCAAACATTTCAACAAACACATGGGATGTATCATTTACTCAACACAGTTCATATATGTATATCATATAGAAATCGGTGTATGTAAGATAGTACGACAATAATCAAGTCAAATATAAATCATTAGCTGACATGAGAGCATTCATAACCGCAACCTAAGTGTTTATAGTCCACACCTTTCGTCGGAATACTCGATTCGGACTCGGTTCGATTTCTGCATTCCCGAAAACGGAACGTCGAGCACCTAAATAATGAAATAGGTTAGCTAGTTAGATAATTAATCAATCTGGATCTCTACAACGATACTAAGGTTAGGTTTTCTTACCTAAATCGTAGCCGAAACAGATTGTGTAGCGTAACAGGGAGGTGATTCGGTGCGCGGAGTTGTGGGAGAGAATCACTGCAACGATCTCCTAAGATCCTTCTTCTCTCTTTCCTCTTTCCTCTTCTTTTCTCTCTCTCTCCCTTAGGGTTTTGGAGAAATTCGTATATGAGAGAGGTGGGGTGGTATAAAGGCTATTTATAAGCCCAGAAGTGATGCAAATGGCCTCAGGGCCACTATATACATGGGTTATACCCTTTGGGCAGTTGTTTTTGACAAACAGGGCACACAGGGAGGCCCACTACTCACTTACGTCATAGGATATGCTCTCTGACAATGGATCTATGCCAGGATGTGATTTCGATGCGATCGGATAAGCTGATCAACCGTGGAGGACCTGTGTCAAATCAACGGTCATAGTTACTCGATCGAGGCCACAGTTATACGGATATGTGCAGGGAAAATTTCCTTTTTCATGGGTGAAGTTTGGTCAGAAATTGATGGTCCAAAATTCTCAATTTCGCGTGTGAACGAATGGCCTAATTCACTTAAGTTTCATTACATTTTCTAAAGATATTCGCGTTTCTCACACACTTCACTTAGGGCTCAAGTTGTGCGTTTTTGGATACTATCTGGGCTCGATTCCCGCGATGGTTGTCAAGCTCAATAGGACAGACATAATCCTATAGTTTCGCTATCATCGGACTCTCGACATGGGTCTAAGTCCGATACGGGGTTTTAATGTACTTCCGAGAGCGACAGGCTCTTGGGATTTCTCCTAGGTCTTTAAGGGACGTTGAGTCAGTGGTATTAATGGTTTATTGTCTTCTCATTTGTGGAAATGGTGCCCCATGCTTAATCTACTGATTATTTAGTTTAGTACTTAACTAAATTCCGCCTTAATTACGACAAGATACGGTCCCTAGGTGATTCTGCCTGAGGTGGTACTAGGGTCTTTATGAGGATTTTTCCGAGACGTTACACATATCTTCAGCAATTGTAACATTAGGGTTCTTTCAACTTTGTAAATGATTTGCCTGTTTGGTGCCTATAGTTCGATTTATTTTCCCTTTGTTAAATGCCCTTCCACGGTTCTTGTTGAGGAATCTTTTGAACCGCTTGGCCAAGAGGGCTACCTCCTCATCTCCATTATCCTCTTCACTTTCCTCAATTTCAAATTTGTTTTTGGAGGTCTTGAGAAAATGGTGTTTGGATTTTATGGGAGTTTTAAAGTGTAGTTCAAAGGTTTGTAGAGAACTCACTAGTTCTTCAACTTTCATATCATCAATATTTCTACAATCTTCCATAGTGGAGACTTTAGAGTTGAAGTGTTCTGGTAAGGATCTCAAGATTTTTCTATAGATTTTAGGTACCGTGTGACGCCCTGTCACTGTGGTCACACGTGGGCAGGCACACATGGGCGGACACTGATGTGGGCGGGGCCTAAGGGCCTGAGCAAGCTACTAGTGGTTGACAGGCTACTGTGCACACAGTAGAGGCTGAACTCTGTCCCACATCGGAAGAGCTGTCTGGAGTTGTGGTGGCTTTAAGTGGGCTCCTTCCTTAATAGTAAAGACGCGTTTTAAACTCGTGAGCTTCGACAAAGCAGACAATATCTTGTGCTGTTGGGTCGGGCTTTACATACCGGAACCCTTTCTCCAAGTCTCCACATGGAGTTACATATATCGTTCAATTTTGTATAAAACTCAATGAATGTCTCATGTGCGTCCATTTTTATATTTTCTTATTAGACTGTCAAGAGCTGCAGCTTTGAGCACTTTACTGTGCTTGTCTTTCATTGGTGGTTTCCAATAAATCCCATACTTCTTTTGAAGTTTTACACATACAAATTTATTTGAATTCTTCTCGTGAAACAGCACAATAAATAACATTCATTGCTTTGGCATCACATGTTTTCCTTCTTTTTTTTATAGTAATCCACATTGCATTTGGTTTTGGTTTAGAGACGGTAGTGCCATTGTCAAGTACCACTAGTTCAGTTGGTGGCACATATCCAGTCTCAACGATGTCCCAAACATCATGATCTAAATATTCTAAAAATATGTTCATCCTAGCTTTCCAATATACATAATTTGAACCATCGAAGCTAGGTGGATGAGAGACTTTTAATCCCTCTCCCTTGGTCATATTTCCAACATCAATTAGGATCTTCCTCTAGGTTGTTAAACCCTTCAAGAGGAACCCGCTCTGATATCTAGCCGAACCGCTAATTGAAAAAAGGATTTATGTCCAAGTGTCCTAGAGGGGG
This sequence comes from Magnolia sinica, assembly GCF_029962835.1. Classification (NCBI taxonomy): domain Eukaryota; kingdom Viridiplantae; phylum Streptophyta; class Magnoliopsida; order Magnoliales; family Magnoliaceae; genus Magnolia; species Magnolia sinica. Next base: position 45,485,008 of record NC_080580.1, read on the forward strand.
GTGAATATAATTTTTTTTTAAAATATTTACTTATTAAAAGTAGACAATACGTAACTTAAACTAATTTACCAATCAAACTAAGGCAAAGTAATTCTACAACTTCTAAGCCAATAGGGTCCATTCACATAGGCTGCAAATGATTTACAAATAAAGCAACTAGCCTATAAAGATAATGTATATGAGTGTATGGGATATGATTCTTATTAAGCCCAACCATTCATCTAATGATGCATTATAAATAAGCATTTAAATAACATAAGCATAATTAACAAATGCGTAATGAAAATCCCAAACATGATCATATATAATGGTTCGGCTATGTGCCTACTCCACTCCCGGTGGACGCACTCAACCCATGAGTGTACTGGATTTCACTATCCAATGGTTTAAATCAAGTTAACTATGAACCTTTACAACCTAACAAGGTTAAACTAAGGAGCCTACACAAGGCAACCTTAGGTGTATACACAAGGCTACAGGTCCTACATAAGGACACTTCTAGCAGCCTACACTAGGAAACTTATACCTACGTAAGGCAACATATCCTACACAAGGACACTTGTAGGAGCCTACACAAGGCAACCTATATGCCTATACAAGGTAGTAGGTTCTACACAAGGACACTACACGTATTCACCTGCCGGAGGCCTACGAAAGGACTTAGCAATTTTGTTAACTTAAACTCTGAATCCCAATCTGACACAAGGAAATAGCTTTAGGCTCAATGGACTCGAGATACTTATAAGTGAGTGAGCCCCATTTTAACATATGTTGTTGAAGATCTTCCAAGTAGTGAAGAGTCTTCAGCCCCTTGAACCGCAACCTCTTGTAGATGCTCCAATCGAGGTACCGAGGTTGTTGGGTTTATGATATGGTTAATCTACTCTAGTTAATGATATGCATTTAAGATCTACATAAGATTCCCATGAGCAAAGCCTTTAAAGATCCCAACACAATGATTTATCATTAGGGTGCTACTGGATGAACATTAGGGTGCTACTGGATGAACAATAAAGGTTGGAGTTCATTTTTCAATCCACGCTATGGATACACCAATAAATGCCTTTAAGACATAGATTGAAAGATGAACTCCTATTGGAAAGAGAGCTTGAGAGAAAGGATAATAACTCTAGTAATAACTCTCTCAAAGCACTCTTCAATACCCGCTCTAATATTCAAGAAGCAACACAAGTGTTTATATAGAGTCAAATCCCAATGTAAAAAAAAGGGCAGAAATTTATCATTGTTGATGCCATCGAAGGGTCTTCGATGCCATCGAAGTTTCCTTCGATATCATCGAACCTTCTTCGATTGCATCAACACTCTGCACCATGATAAGTGCAAGACAAATTCTATTTGATTTCATCGAACTTCCTTCGATGCCATCGATGGGCCCTTCGATGTCATCGAGAGATGGCTTAAAGCCATCAGGATTTTCCTTTTAAAATATCACTTGGTTGTTGGACATATTAAGCACTATTTTCGATGCCATTGAACGAGCTTCGATGTCATTAAGTGAAAAATAGATTTTCCTATAAAAGCACTCTCTACAGTTTGGTCCATATTTTGATGTAATCAAACAACCCTTTGATATCATCAAAATTTGAATTTTGATGTCATCGAAATTTGAATATCGATGTCATCGAATGGTCTTCGATGCAATCGAGAATATGTGATTTTCCTTGTAGGCTTGCTAGACAAACTGGTTCTCTTTTCAATGCTATCGAACGGTGTTCGATGCCATCGATTAACTTACTTCGATGCCATCAAAAGTGATTCAATTACATCGAGTATACTTAGAGTATTTCAAAGCTTGCTGGGGATAATATGCCTTATATCGATGTCATTGAAATGCATTCGATGCCATTGAAACATAAGTTTTGATTGCATCGAACTGCCTTTGATTCTATGGAATATATCTAGGATTTTCCTAGTTGGTTGTTGGACTTGTAAGGCCAGTCCATTGGATTGCGAATTGACGATCGCAATTAATATTTGGTTGTTATTAGAAGAATCCAGTCCATCAGATTACAAGTTGATGGTCGTGATTGATGCTTGTATTTTGGATTTTTTAAAAGGATCCAGTCCATCAAATCGTGAATCGATGGTCGAGATCAATGCTGGTTTTTATTAGAAGAATTCAGTCCATCGGATCATGAGTTGATGATCGTGATCGATGATGGTGTTTTGCGTTTTTGAAAAGGATTTAGTCCATCGGATCATGAATCAACGACCATGATCGATGCTAGTTTTTATCGAAAGAATCCAGTCCATCGGATTGCAAGTTGACAATCGCGATCGATGCTTATGTTTTAGATTTTTGAAAAGGTCTAGTCCATCAGATTGCAAATCAATAGTTGCGATCGATGCTGGTTTTTAATGAAAGAATCCAATCCATTAGATTACAAGTTGACGGACTTGATCGATGCTTGTGTTTTGGGTTTTTGAAAAGGATCCAGTCCATCGGATCGTGAATCGACGGTCACAATCGATGTTGGTTTTTATTGGAATTGGATTTTTGTGAAACTTGAAAATGCATGGGATTTTCTCTCTCATCCACATCATCCCTCCAATTTCTTTTCAATTTCTTATGAGTTATTGGATTATGGATTAAAATTTGAATTTTTGTCACCATTTTCATCATTTGGTCTATTTTCTCTCTGACATCACCTCATAATGGACAACCCGTGCAAGATTCCTTACAAGGAGGTCTTCCTAAGGCCCCTCTCTTCCTAAGGGAGAGAGCTAGGCTAAGTCTCATTAGTAAAAGGGGGACTGGTGGCAGCCTGGCTACTGCTGGTCCTCCCTTTACTCGCTGGTTTCTTCCAGGCACTAGGTAATGGAGCGTAGCCTCCTCCTCTATATATTCCAGCTTAAGGTGGCTCGTCCCAGCATGCTACACTTCTAAATTTTCTCTGCTTTCCTTCTTTCCTTTCTCCCTTTCAAGCTCTCTTTCTTTCTTTCTTTTTTCTCCATCCTTTGGTTTCAAGTAGGGGCTTTGTTTGGAATTTTGGAAAGTAAGGTGGTGTCCTCTTAGTGTAAGGGTAAAAGGTAGGATTCATTTATGCTCTCTCTTCCTTCCATTTTTCCCTTTTCTCTGTATGTGTTCTCGTGTCTCCTCTTTTTTCTTCCATAGGTGCTCCTTTGAAGTTTTAAGTGTGGTGTCAAATGGTGGGCAGTAGTAACACTTCAAGACTCAGGTGGTGAATGGAGTTGCACTTTCGAGATTTTCCACTTTTTTCATTTTTCTCTCTTTTGCTCCCATTCTCCCATATGTACAATATGATGTTATATTTCATGTAAATTAAGCTACATGTAAGGAGTATTATTTTCTTTGGGAGTTTGTTTCTTTTTCTTTTTTTTTTTTAAATGTAAAAAATGGATCGAAGGTGATTACTTGGGCCCATGTGCATTTGGGTGGGACCAAGCTTCATTTTGGTTCCCTTTTTATGCTCTCCTTGCTTTTGCCTCCATGCCCTTCCGTAACACCCCGGTTCCCGAAACCCGAGTACACTACTCGTTTTCTAAAAACCCAAGTGTTAACTTCTAAAGATAGCCCAAATTTCACATGTATATATATATATTTTTATATTAGAGTTAGCAATCTAACGGAATAGAAACAATTCAAGTATAAGAGGGAGTCAAAATATACATAACCAAATTTAAAGTGGTTGCCCGAAAGCTTATACAAACCAATGTCCTAAGTCTTTACAATACATAAAAATACAAATTTAGCAGAAATGAAATATATAATCTAGAGTCGTAAGATCATTTAGCTCCTCATTCTCTATAAGAATACCAACATGCGCATCAGCTACATATCCTGCACACTGAGTATGATTTGATAGCGTCAATAGTTATCCCAGTGAGGTATAACCCCCAAGATTTATCAAAACATCTCGATAATTAAGCATAATTGTCAGGAACAGTCTATAATGAATATTTCTCAATGACGATCATATTAATAAGACAGTTTATCAGATACACATACATTGAATAAATTCTACAAAGATATTCTTATTTAAATGCATGAATGCATATACATGCTCACAGACCTGGGGACGCACATCCAGCTAGCAAAAAGGTCGCCCATGGAGAACTAGTCACTCAAAAAAGTACTCAAAGGTAAGCCCTAAGGAGAATTAGCCACTCGAAAAAGACCATATAACGACGACACCCAAGGTGAACTAGTCTCTCGAAAAAGTACTCAAAGGTACGCCCTAAGGAGGACTAGGCACCTGAAAAAGTCCATGCAACAAGGACAACCCATAGCATTTTGAATGTATGCAATAATAACTTAGGATCACCTGGTAAAATACTCTATGGTATAGCCCATAGTGACCCAAGAAACTCCCGTGTCTTACATCGATCACCGGGTAAAGTTCTTATGCCGTAAAAATACATGATTAACCCAACTATTATTATTCCAATTTCAAACAACCATTTTAAGGAAGTTCAAAGGTCACTATGGGGGGCTCGTCACCTAGTATAGGCCAACAACTTGGGCATAGTGTCCCATACCATCATTCCCAGCTCATGAGACTCCAACATTACGATGTTTAATAGTAACCTCCTTTATTAGTGGCCAATCGCAGTATAACGAGCGGAACTTACCATCGCAATATTATACAAAAATAATCCATCAAATCACATAGGGAAAATATTCCATCAAGCCACTAAGGGCAAACATACAACTAAATCCACATAGGGCACCTATTCAATCGAAGCCACATATGGAAAATAGTCCATTTCAGGGTGAAAGTTATTGTAACACCTCGAACTTTTTAATACCCAAGTATTGAAAGTTCTTGAGTGTTACCATGAAATTTAACTTAATATGTACATGTGTACAATATCAATATAGCTATCTTAACCTTATATCTATTCTCCAACACGAATCTGACCGTTGGGAATAATCTCCATTCATAGAGCATGCAATTTGACCATTGATTTTAAGATAGGATCATCATATATCTAAGTATCCCCACCTGTCCATCATAACCAACCGCTCAGTCAAATGTTCACTGCCAGATAGAGACATCTAACCGTCCACTTTGATTTTGGACCACCCGATCGTAGTAAAGTAGCTACTTGATCTCTACATTCAGTTGTACACGCATCAGATTGAGATTCTGATCCGTTCATCTTGTTCGCCACCTATGAATAGGCCTAACCTACCATTAAAAGTATAATGTGAGTAACTCACATACAGGAAGAACTCACTCGAATCTAATGGTACCCACGTTCTACTTTTGATAATTCTAGAAACTCATTGTGTTCTTCCATTTACAAAATTGATCGTACACCTGCCTACATTCATGATCAGAGTACTAACTGTCAGGTTTCCTTATTTTTAACATGCCATTTGACCATCCTCATGTTTGGATCTGCTAAATGGGCCATCTAAATATTAGGGTAAATTAGTTATTATGAATATCTTAGGGTATAGGTCCGAACTACCTAGTAATTTGTCAATTAGATGTGCACAAATGCTATTTTGGATTATGGAGTGTGTTAGCCATAAAAGATCTAGCACCAGTTTTAAACTTCTCAATCAAAGGAGAGAGGCGGAGTATATATTTTAAAAGAGGAAGATGATATAAATGCTAAAGTAGCCAATCTCATAAGGAAAATCGAGGCCATGAAAGTTAAGAAGGATAAGGCTAAGGAAGTTGTTTACGGTATTTGTGCTTGCAACATACATTTAACTAAAAATTGTCCAATAATACTTGCTTTTCAAGAGGTATTGAATGAGCAATCGAATGCCGTGAACAACTACCAATGACCTTTTAATGGGCTTACCTCAAATACATATAACTCCAGTTGGAGGAACCATCCAAATTTCAGTTGGAGAAATGGACAAACAACTAACCCTCAAGGGGCTTTGTCTCAACTTTTAAATCAAAAGAAGCCTCAGGAGGATCCAGTTTTAAAACACATCCAAAATCAAGAGCTTTTCAATCAAGGCACATTACAAGCCTTCCAAGACATTTCCAAGGCTATTCAATGGATTGAGTCACACTTAACGAGTGGGGAGAAAGGGATGCTTCCAGCCTAACCCCTCCCCAATCCAAAGCTGCGATGTGAAATTAGTGACCCAAGCTCTTCAAATCAAACGGAGTAAGTTAAGTCTATCACCACTCTTAGGAGTGGAATGACAAATTGACAAAACTATTCCGGTAAGGCTGAAAAGCCTAAGGACTCGGAAACAAATGAGAATGATGGACCTAGGATTGCCCTACATGGGTTAGAATTAAAACCTCAAAGTAAGCCGATTGCATCATTCCCTTAACGGTTGATTGCACCAAACCTCTCTCTAACTCTCAGGATATTCTAGAGGTGCTTAAGTAAGTGAAGGTCAACATCCCTCTACTAGATGCCGTTAAAAAAATCCCTTCATATGCCAAAATTTTAAAAGATCTATGCACTACCAAAAGACGGTAAAACATTCAAAAGAAAATCTTTTTGATAGAAAAAGTAAGTGCCATCCTCAAACAAAATGTGCCACAAAAATACAAAGATCCCGATAGCCCAACCATTACATGTGTCACGCCCCGAACTCGAAAACCGGACTCATAAAATTCCCGATCACCAAATCTGGCGCCGACAGCCTCCGTAGAACCCCATTCTCGGCTCCCGGTACCCATTTACCAGGTTCCGATCCTAGGATCCTACAAGGAGGATTTCTAATATCAATTTAATTTATAATGAGCATAACCAAAAGCATAAACCACGAACAATAACCACAAGAACACCATCACAAAATTCACTATGTTCAAAAAATTTTAAGTACAATGCATCTGAAGGGAATACAAGATAATGCAAAAGATAGAAACTCCAAAAGCTCGTCTACACACTCCTTCTGCTACAATGCTACGGCTGTATCCTGGTGTCACCTGCATGCATCAATCGTGCATAAGCTTATAGAAAGCTTAGAAGGTGGTGTAAGTATGTGTGCAATATAAGCATGCTCAGAATGCAAGGTCAGAGTAATGCAGAATCATGCTGATGAGTACATGAATACAATCATCCATACCAAGGCTATGCGGTGCAAGATATGAATGCTATTGGCAATAACACGGCCATGCGATGCGAAATGCAACTCAAGCATGCCAATCCTCATTATATATTAGTATAGTTCTTATTTTGGATAATCATCGGGGTTCAGTACACTCCAAATGGCACTGTCGCTCTCCTAGCCGCACAGTCTAAGTGAGCATAAGAAACCTCACTATCCGCCTGACCAATAATCTGCCAATACCTATTCGGCACGTCGATAGCGGACCCATTCACGAGCTGGTCAAACTCAGCCTTGTATTGTCCCCTACCTTCGGGTGAGTAAGGCCACACCCCTTTCCAACCGACCACGACACAGTGGGAGATGCGGCCTCCTGGTATTCGGCCCTTGTGCGCTCATATATCCACTCGGTCTCGACGTTGGAGTCATCCTCTGGTACCATCGAGTTTAGAGATTTTCACCCAGGGACATCTATGGCTCCTGTATGCTAGAACCAAACATTTTCGGTATTCAACCCACCCACCCACGATGTGTCTGTGGAGGCTATGGCCCTGATGTTGCTAGGGCATACAATAATCATGATCACACAAATGCAAGTGCATGAATCACCTTACCAAAATGTAACAATCCTTCGCGTACCAAGCGCTCATGTAGGGCAACTCCGCCTATCAGGGAGCCCATAAACGATCTGCCCGAAGGCATATGCTATGATCAATCACTTCTCATATCAGACATACATATGATGCGTATGATCATGAATCATGGATCTATGCTATACATGTTATGTGGTGATGGGCTCTGATCAAAACGAAGATGGGCCTAGACGGCCTACACATTACAGGTATGGATGGGCCTATTAATGAGCCCTAGGGAGAGAGTAATAATGCGGACATTTAACCAACATCATCCTTACAATGTGGACATTAAACCAACATTGCTCCCAAGGCATTGTCGCTATAAGGGTCAACACATAAATCATGGTGGAATCACGTTATAATGGGCCTCATGTACATCCCATTGGGCCTCGACCCATGGGCCTCCAATACATCAAATGGGTCATAACTACATTAAGATGGGCTTAATCATATGGGCCTCATATACGGGCCATATGTACATTGCAATGGGCCATAACCTATGGGCCTTGCACACATCACAATGGGCTTATACAATTTAAGGTGGGCCTCAACAATAGGCCTTATACAAATCAAAGTGGGCCTCAATGAACGGCCCATAAATACGCCAAGATGGGCCTCTTCGCATGGCCTAAAAATAATTTCTAAAATGATTGGACGGTTTGGATGAAACACATGCATCGTGGTGGGGTCCATAGCTGGGACTCGTGGGTCCTTGCCAGGCCGTCCGTCTGCCAACGCCGCAGGCAGCGCCTGCGCTTCTCTGGCATGCCAGTGGCAGCAACGTTGCCTGCTTGTTTTGGTTTTCTTTTTTTGAAAATATAAAATTCCATGGTTTTTTTCCTGCAGGGCCCACATCAGATGAATCCACTCCGACCATTAGATTCCACGGTCTAACACTGACCAAATGAGTCCAATATGCAGCCTGTTTTTGGCGAATAGAAGGATCAAGGTGCGTTTCAATGGTAATACCGCTATTTCCTATGGTATGGCTCGCCAGAAAATGGGTTCGGCTTCATTTTTCGGCTCAACGCCTAAAATGAACTGAAGAATGGAATGAATGGCATGGATCGGCCCCCATACATCAAGGTGGAGCCTACATGGGAAGCCTATCCCAATTTTTTTTTGTTAGCTTTATTAGTACACACCCATGTCAGTACATACACTCCATGTTAGCCAACCCTCTGCCTCAGTTCCAGCGTCCAGAGACGCTGGACGACTGGGATAGACACAGCATCATGGTGGGTCCCACATGTACGTGGCCCACCAACACCTATATACATATATAATATATATATATCTTATATTATATATATATAATATATTATATTATATATCATATATATATTATATAAAATATAACATTTAACAAGAAGAGCAATGGGTCCATTTTAACAATGGATGGTGTGGATCTTCACCTACAATAGGGTGGGCCACACCGTCTGATGTTGATGAACGGAGTAGATATCACACATTTTGGTGGGATCCACACCATCACAATGGAAAGAGAGAGAGAGAGAAAGAAACAAGAGAGACGGTGATGGAGAGGAGGGACCCTGCCACTATGGGCCCTCCATTTATACAACACATACATCAAGTGGGTCCCACAACAAGTGGACCCTAAAATTTAAAATTAACGGTGGATCACCTACCTCTACACCTCCTCCTTGCTCCGTTAGCCTTCTATGCTCCTTGCCTTGCCTTTTGATGGTGGTTGATGAAAGATGAATGGTTGAGATGGGAGATGAGAGGGTGGGCCACACTTGGAGTTGAGAGAGAGTGTTTGGACGCTGGAATTTTGGGTTGCTTGAGAGATTTGAGAAATGAGAGAGAGGGAGTGAGGTGATGGGAATAATATGGATGGGGTGATGTAAGGAAGGGTATGGGTTGGGTTGAAAATTTGTAAAAGAGGTATGGTTGTGGTTGAAATTGTGTAAAGGGGAATGGTGAGGTGGAGAGAGAGTAGACTTTTGAAAAAAGTAGGGATGGGTTGTTATACTTGGGGTATGGTTGTACTTGACATTGATTGATTGTTTGATTGATGGGACATGTGGTAGATATTTTCTCAAAATTCGCAATGCGCGGCATTTCTTCGAAACAAACGCTGGCCTACATCTCCTGCCCTGGGTATCGGTTCGGTGCGCGAGTCACGGCATTGGAACCGCGGCGACGACGCCGTCATTAAGATACAAGTTTCGGTTCGAGCCGACTTCGGTATGCGGGACCCGGTTTAGGATCGCGCGTAAACGTCAGATACAGTGTGAAGGTTGCTGGAATTCGACTGGAAGGACCGTAGAAGCTAACGGAACGGTACAGACTAGGACACGGGTCTTACAACTTGTGTAATTAAGAATTACCGGATTGAACACGCACTTCTTGACTTAGGGGTGAGTGTTAACTTGATCCCTTACTCGGTCTACGAACAACTGAGTCTTGGTGAATTAAAACCCACCTGGACCACATTATAACTTGCTGATTGCTCAGTTCGTATACCGAGAGGGAATTGATGATGTGTTGGTTCAGGTTGACAAATTCTACTATCTAATAAATTTTATCATCCTGGATACTCAACCCATCATGGATATGAGCACTTAAATTTTCATCATTCTTGGTCGTCCATTCCTTGCAACATCAAATGCCATTATTAATTGTAGGATTGGAATTGAGAATCTATCTTTTGAAAATATGACATTGGAGCTCAATACATTTTTTAATATGAGAAAACAGGCAAAGGATGATGACATGCCCATGACATTAACATTATCGACTCTTTCATGGAAGATAAAATACTTTTGACTTTATACTCTGACACTCTAGAGAAATGATTGGCCCACTCTCCTAATTTAGATAATGACACGATTAGGGAGATGGATGCCATGCTTGATGCTGTGCCAGTACTTGAAGTTAATGGTGGAGGCCACAATTTGAAGAATTACTTCAGACCAACGAATTACCTCTACTGTCTAACCTCAAAGCACTGAAGCTTGACCTAAAACCGTTGCCCACTGATCTTAAATACGTCTACTTAGGTCAAGATGAGAATACCTGGTGGTGATTTCTTCCCACCTTGAGAAAGAACAGGAGAGTATGCTTATTTTTACTCTCATTGAGCGTAAAGGAGTTCTTGGATGGTCGATTGTGAACCTTAAAGGAATTGATCCTTTGATTTGTACTCACCATATTCACCTTGAGGATAATATGAAAACCTCCTGACAACCACAATGTCGATTAAATCCAAACATGAAGAAGTGGTTAAAGGAGAGGCACTTAAGTTGTTGGATGTAGGTATCATATATCTTATATCCGACAGTCAAAGGGTGAGTCCAACTCAAGTGGCTTCTAAGAAGTCCGGAATCACCATCGTAATCAATGCCGACAATGAACTCATGCCAACTAGAGTTATTACTCGTTGGAGAATGTGCATTGACTATAGAAAGTTGAATACCATCACAAGGAAGGACCACTTTCCTTTGTCTTTCATTGATCAAATTTTGAAAAGGCTAGCTGGTCATTCTTACTATTGCTTCCTTGACGGGTATTCGGGCTACAATCAAATAGAGATAGCCCTTAAAGATCAAGAAAAGACTACATTCACATGTCCCTTTGGTACCTTTGCTTACCGAAGGATGCCATTCGAACTGTGTAATGCACCTACTACTTTTCAGCGATGCATGTTGAGTATTTTTTCTAACATGGTGGGACAATAATTAGAGGTCTTCATGGACAACTTCTTTGTCTTTGGTCCATCCTTCAGTGAGTGTTTGAAAATTTTAAAAAAATGTGCCGAAGTGATGTGAGGAGAAGAATTTAGCTTTGAATTAGGAAAAGTGCCATTTCATGGTTCCTAAGGGAAAGGACTTTAGTCATCTCTCTCATCCTTTATGCAATCTACTTCAAAAGGATATATCATACGAGTGGACTGAGCAATGTCAGGAAGCTTTTACTAAGCTTAAGGGCATGTTAACTATCGCACCCATCATGCAGCCACCTGATTGGAACATCCCTTTTGAGATTATGTGCGACGCATCTGATTATACTATTGGGGCAATGTTATGCCAAAGAAAAGAAAAGAAGCCCTACATTATTCATTATGCAAGTAGAACTCTAAATCCTGCCCAAGTGAACTACTCTACTATGGAGAAGGAACTCTTAGCCTAGTGTTCACTTTGGATAAATTTAGGTCTTATTTGATCGGATCCAAGATCGTCATCTACACTGACCATGCAGTGCTAAAGTACCTTCTCTTTAAGAATGACGTTAAGACTCCCTTGATAAGATGGATCCTTTTACTCTAGGAATTTGATTTGGAAATACGAGACAAAATGGAGTAGAAAACGTAGTGGCTGACCATCTTTCAAGGCTTGATCTCCCTGATCCCCTTGAGACGACACCCACAAGTGACATGTTCCCTGATGAATAATTGTTCAAACTCTTCTAACCACCTTGGTTTGCTGATATTGCAAATTATCTTGCCATAGGTTTTACGCCAATACATTGGACTACGCAAGATAAGAGGAAATTCTTCTTCGAGTAAGTTTTTGTGAGACAATCCTTTTTTGTTTAAATATTTTCCAGACCAAATTCCAAGGAGATGTGTGCCAGACAATGAACATCAAAGTGTTATCTCCTTCTGTCACTCTCAGGCCTGTGGTGGTCACTTTTCTGCTAAAAAGACTATGACCAAAATTCTATACTGCGACTTTTATTGGCCCACTATATTCAAAGATACTCATGAGTTCTGTAAAGCTTGTCAGCATTGTAAAAAATTGGGAGCATTATCCTATCAAAATATGATGCCTCTGAACCCCATTCTGATCATTGAAGCATTTAATTGATGAGGCATCGATTTCATAGGACCATTCCCCCAATCCTTTGGCAATATTTACATTTTATTAGCAGTAGACTATGTCACTAAATGGGTTTAAGCGATCCCATGCCAGAATAATGACCATCGAACGGTCATTAGGTTCTTGAAAGAAAACATCCTTTCCCACTTTGGAATACCTCGGGCCATCATTAGTGATGGAGCTTCACATTTTTGTAATAAGCCATTTGAGAATTTAATGAAGAAGTATGACATCTCTTATAAGGTGAGCTCTCCATACCTCCCACAAACAAGCAGACAAGCTGAGATTTCCAAAAGGGAGATAAAATAAATTTTGGAGAAAATGGTTAACCTTGATTGCAAGGATTGGTCAATCTATTTTACTGATGCTTTATGGGCATACCGTACAACTTTTAAGACCTCCATTGGAATGTCTCCTTTTAGACTCGTCTATGGGAAAGCTTACCACTTGCCTATAGAGTTGGAATATAGAGCCTATTGGCCTATCAAAAATTTGAACTTTAACTTGGATAACACTGGCTCGCTGCGCAAACTTTAGTTGAACGAACTTGAGGAAATCCAGAATAATGCATACGGGAATTCAAGAATTTATAAGGACAAATGAAGGTGTTCCATGATAGGAACATTTTGGAAATCATTTTTAACTAGTAAAAAAGTCCTCCTGTACAATTCTCTGTTACACCTTTTTCCAGGTAAACTCAGATCTCGTTGGATCGGCCCTTTCACTGTTACTAATGTCTATCCTCATGGGGCCGTTGAGATAAAGAACCAAACAAATGGCAATGTTTTTAAAGTAAATGGACATTTGTTGAAAAATTTAATTCAGATGACATGTCCATACCTCTGATTGATCCTATTTACTAGGATTAACCTCCTAATTTGATGAAGGTGTAGTTAGGTTTATTACTTTCATAGGATTTAGGACTAGGATATTTTGCTTTCAGTTGTTTAGTCGTTATGCTAACCTATCTTCACATTGAGAACTTTGGAAGATGTAGTGCTTATACTTAAAGCACATATTAGTTTGCCAAATTTCATAGTCTGGTTACGATCACAAGCTCGATTGAAGATAAGCTATCAACTCGATCAAGTATCTGGAAAGAATATTCAATATCTCAATGTAAGATCATTCATGATTCGAAGTTCAGCACACTTCATATGAGTCAACCTACAGGTGGTATAAACCTAGTTAGACCATAGGTTAAGTGGATTTCACTCATGCATATCTTGAATCACATTTTATGTTAAATACACATTAGTTAGGCTAACCCAAAGTCCGGTTCGGCCAGCCTATCTACTTGGACTAACCATGCAAAATTCAGATAAAATTCAGTTCACATAAGATTTTTTTTTTTTTTAAATTTTTACAGTAGGTTCGGCTAGCCCAAGGTGGGGTTTGGCTAGCCCAAGGTGGTTCGGTCAAGTTTCCAGCAATGGAATGATTTTAAAATCTAGGCCAGTTAGGCCAGCTGAACTTGAGCTTAGGCTAGCCGAACCTGGGCTTAGGCCAGCCAAAGTTTTGAAAGATTTTATCCCAAGATTTCCAGATTCTGATTGGAACGTAATCTTTAAAGTTTGGCTAGCCGAACTGAATCTTGGGCCAGCCGAACTACATAGTTCCTTGGCTATAAATAGAGGCTTTCTCTTACATTCTAAATCATGAAAATTCATATTATTTTATTGTGTTGTAGAGAAAGATCCTTCAAGTCTGCTTAAGCTATTTATGTTGTAATTCATATTTTATTATTAGCTTATTCTATTCTCTTTTTCAAAGTTAGATTAAATTGTTTTGATAAGAGTAATCCATACTCTACTTTGAGAAGAAGGAGAATCGAATCTGTAGCAATAGGGTTTCATTTATTTCATTGAAAATCTATTAGATCTTTTTGCATCTTTTTGGGTTGAACTCATACATTGGCTTCATCAATATCCCAAGAAGAAGATCGCTACACTCAAGCTACAACTACTACTTTGACTTGCTAAATCAAAGATTAGTACTTTTGTTTTAATTACTTCAGTTTTGGGTTTTTCTGAGATAACTCAAAAATCTCAGTGGGTTTGTTTATGGTGACCCCGTAAAATCACAAAGTGCGTTTGATTGTGATAGCCTGTGAAAATTGCAATTACTGTATAAGGTTGTTAAGGTGACTCTGGAAAACCTCAAAACAGTGAAAGCCAAAATTGCGAGGGTAGTAATTTTGGGAGTGGAGTAGGTTGCATTGAGGCACCGGACCATTATAACTCTTTTGTGCATTGTGGTGATTAGATATTATTATTTGTACTATTGTGCTTTTCTTATTCTTTGCATTTGTTTGGGTTTTTGATTTTAAAGACGTCATGACATAAGGTTGTCCTACCTAATTCTTTTAGGTGAAAGGTTGTCCTACGAACTATTTGGTATCAAGGATTCAATACTTTGCAATATTGTATTTAATTGATTCATTATTCCGCATTGTATTCAATTATTTGACATTATCTTATTCACCCCCCTCTAGGACACTATAGCTTGTCATTTCAAGTGGTATTAGAGAGATGTTGCTCTTTTTGGAATTAACATCCCAGAGCTAGATCCAGAGCTATTGGAATGTCAAATTTCGATAGAGTATCCATTTCTCGGCCACCGCCCTTTGATGACTCGAACTACTCCCACTGGAAAGCTAGAATGTGGATCTTCCTCAAATTTATTGATGAAAGTGTGTGGCAAGCTACCATGACCCAATGGGTCCCTCCAATGTTGGAAGTAGTGAGTGAAGATGGAACCAAGTCCATGAAAGTACAAGTTTCTAATCTATGAACTCCAAGTCAAAAAAGCGAAAGTAGTGCTAATGCAAAAGCACTTAATGCTATTACTTGTGCTTTATCACTAGACAAATTCAAAAGAGTCATCTCATGTGATACAACAAAATAAGCTTGGGATATACTTGAAATGACACACGAAGAAACTAACTTTGTTAAGAAATCTAAGATTCAAATCCTTACAACAAGGTTTGAAGAAATCCATATGGAAGAAAATGAATCATTCATGGATTTCTTCATTAAACTAAATGACATTGTTAATTCTATGTGGGGTCTTGGAGAAAAAGTCCTTGAAAGCAAAGTGTGTGCAAAAATCCTATGATCGCTTCCTGACAATATAATTCTAAAGTCACTGCTATACAAGAATTGAGGGACACTAATACAATGAAGGTAGAAGAATTAGTGGGATCTCTATAAACCTATGAGTTGAATTTCAAAATTTTTAAAAGTAAATCCATAGCCCTAAAATCCTCAAAATCTGAATCAAAAGATTCAGATAATGATGAAAATGAGGATAACATGGCTATGCTTGCTAAAAAGTTTTATAGGATTTTTTAAAATAAAAATAGATCTAATTTTCAAAAACCGATTGACAAAAGAAAAGGAAATTGGAAATCTAAATCTAAAAAGTCTTAATGTTTCAATTATTCTGAATATGGGCATCTAGCTACAAAATGTCCTAAGAAGGATGAATCTAAAAGAAGAGGCATGATCGCAAAATGGGATGAATCGTTTGAATCTGAATCCGATTTAGAAACTGTCGAATTAGATCATGAAACTAAAAATGATCAAAAGGCATTTATGACCATAGCTAGACTTACTTCCTCAAATGAAGATGAAACATCTGATTATGAAATGCTAGGAAGTGATGTTGAAAATGAAGAAGAACTTTAAGTAACTTATGATGCCTTATATAAAGAAAGATGTAAGATTGCAACAAAATTAAAAATTCAAAAGGATAAATTTGTTGATTTAAAATTAAATTTGAAAAATCTATTTTGGAGAAATCACATTTTTCTAATTGTTTTGAGAAAACCAAACTTGAACTCAATATAAAAAATTCTGAAATTGAAGATTTCAAAACTAAAAATAAAAATTTACAGTTATAAATTGCTTCTCTAAAAAATTCTAAAGAGACTTGGATATATACCCATGGTGACCCGAGACTTGAAAAGCTATTATCTGCATCTCGTCGAAGTAACAACAAATCTGGTTTGGGTTATATCAAGAGTCGTTCAGAAAAAATTTAAAAATACTGCTCCTATATATGTTAAAGGTGAATATTCAAAATCTAAAGAAGAAACTACAAAGGAAATAAAGAAAAAACCTTGTCAAAAACCTTTTTACCCAAAAACTAAGTCCAATTATCAAAAGAAAAATTATAATCCTTCTCTTGTAGATAAGATAGTGGACTTACTTAAGGAGCTTTTGAAATCCAACTCTACAACTATGAGAGTAAGTGAGAATAAGAAAAATTATTGCTCTCAAACTAATCATATGATCAGAGATCCTCCTAAACCCAAAACCATATTGAAATGGGTTCCAAAAAATAAGTGTTTAGTTATCCACACAGCTTTCAAAACTAGTAGCCATTCAAGATGGTACTTGGACAGTGGATGCTCTAAACATATGACAGGGGATAAGGTGATACTTTCAGACATCAATCACATTGATGGAGGCTCAGTAACATTTGGAGATGATAACAATTGTAAAATCAACGGAAGAGTTAATGTAAAACTTCCCAATCTTCCTATTTTTAAAGATATTTTATATGTTGAAGGTTTGAAACACAATTTGTTAAGTATATCTCAAATCTGTGATAATAATCATAGTGTTAAATTTTCTGATCGCGGATGTGAAATACTTAATAATCAAGGTCATATAATATTAAATGGTCAAAGAACCTCTGAAAATTGCTATATCACTAATGAATCATGTTCCATAAGTCACTCTTACTATATGGTCCAAACAGACGAAATTGAATTGTGACATCAACATCTTGGACATGTGAACTTTAGAGATCTATACAAACTCAACAAGAGAGATCATCTTCGAGGCTTACCTAAGTTAAAAAAAATTGAAAAAGGAAGTATGTGGTGCTTGTCAAATAGGCAAATAAATTAGGAGTAGTGACAAAAAGGTGAACTCTTTAGCCACATCTAGACCCCTCGAATTACTCCATAAGAACCTTATTGGGCCAACCCGAACGGAGAGTAGAGGAGGTAAAAAATAGTTTCTAGTTGTAATTGATGACTACACTATATATTCATGGGTAGCCTTCTTAAGAGAAAAGTCGGATGCTTTTGACGAAGTTAAAAAGTTATTTAAACGCATTCAGACAGAAAAAGAACTGCCCGTGAAAAAGATAAGAAGCGATTATGGAACAAAATTTCAAAATAGCAGTTTTGAGAAATTTTGTGATGACCATGGAATATTACATGAATTTTCTGCCCCTAAAACTCCTCAACAAAATGGTATAGCTGAGAGGAAAAATAAAGTTCTATAAGAAATAAGGACTGTTATGCTTAATAGTAAAAAATTAGTAAAAAAATTTATGGGCTGAAGTTATCAACACTGCTTGTTATATTATTAATTGAGTATATGTAAGAGCAGGATTACATAAAATGGCTTATGAACTCTGGTCTTACAAAAAACCATCAGTAAAATATTTCAGTAATTTCGGAAGCAAATGTTTCATTTTACGAGATATGGAACATTTGGAAAAATTTGAAGCAAAAAGTGACGAATGTATTTTTCTAGGGTATGCTCTGAACAGTAGAGCATATTGTGTCCTAAATAAAAGGACCGGATGACACAAGAATCCATAAATATTGTAATTGATGATCAAACAATTACTCAGCTGATAAACACGATGATGAGGTTATTATATATAATCAATCAGAACCTTCATCAAAATCAGATACAACTGAGAATAGACTAGTCAAAGACCATCCGACTGATTAAATTTTTGGTAACCCTTACACTGGTGTTCAAACCAGAAGACAAGTTGAAAACATTTGTAATAATGTATGCTTCACTTCCCAAATAGAACCATCAAATGTAAATGAGGCCTTGGCTGATGAAAATTGGATTTTAGCTATGCAAGATGAATTAAATCAATTTGTCAGGAGTGATGTTTGGTATCTAGTGCTTAGACCATCTGACAAACATGTTATTAGAACTAAATAGATATTTAAAAATATATCTGATGAATTTGGGAATATCTTAAGAAACAAAGTGAGATTAGTTGTTTAAGGGTACACCCAAATTGAAGGAGTCGACTATGATGAAACTTTTGCTCCAGTCACTCGTCTTTAATCTGTTAGACTATTTATCTCCATTGCATGTCATAAAAACTTTAAAATTCTTAAAATGGTGTTAAAAGTGATTTCTTAAATGGTGATCTAAATGAAGAAGTTTATGTAGAACAACCTAAAGGTTTCGAAGATCCTAAACTTCCTAACAATATATACCATATTAAAAAGGCTCCGTATGGATTAAAGCAAGCTCTTAGAGCCTGGTATAAAAAATTAACAAAATTTCTTCTTAGTCAAAATTTTTAAATGGGTAGTGTTAATAAAATTCTATTCATCAAAAGAATTAATGAAGAGTTGTTGATTGTTCAAATATATGTAGATGATATTATTTATAGATCAATGAATGTTGACCTTTCTTCTAAGTTTGCAGAATCTATGAAATCAAAATTTGAGATGAGCATGGTGGGAGAGTAAAAAATTTACTACTCCCATGGCTATAATACTTAAATTATTTAAAGATAACACAGGTAAAAGCATTGATCCTCATCTTTACCATAGTATGATTGGTACTCTCTTATATTTAACAGCTAGCAGGCCTTCAGCTTAGGCGTATTGCCAGATATTAATCTAACCCTAAATACTCTCATCTAGCTATAGTAAAAAGAATAATTAGATATGTTGCCAGTACTATTAATTTGGGTTTATGGTATCTTCATGATATATCTTTACAAATTGCTGGATATACTGATGCTAATTGGGCAGGTAATGTGGATGATAGAAAATCCACAAGTGGTGGATGTTTTTACATCGGAAACTGTCTTGTCTCTTAGATGAGTAATAAGCAAAACTCAGTATATTTGTCCACTGCTGAAGCTAAATATATTGCGACAGGAAATGCATGCACACAATTAATGTGGATGAAAGGGATGTTAGTAGACTATGGTATTGATCAAGAAACAATGCATTTATACTGTGATAATACCAGTACAATAAATATATCCAAGGATCCTATTCAACATTTTTGTGCTAAGCACATTGATATTCGATATCACTATATCATAGAATTGGTTGAAAGCAAGTGTTATGCTTGAATATATTAATACTGAAAAACAGCTTGCAGATATTCTGACAAAACCTCTTGATAGTATCAGATTTTTTAATTTAAAAAATGATACTGGTTTATGCAGTGTTTCTTAATTAATTATTTTATATTACAATTTATTGTTTATGTTATTTCTTTAATAGAATAATGTGTATTCATGACATTTTTTTTAAATATATAAAATATATTTTTAATATTTTCAGCCAACCTTGAGCTGACTGCCTGGTTCAGCCAGCTGAGGATGTGCTCGGGCTAGCTGAACCATGCACAAATGGGTTATATTGGGTATTTTTTTTCAAAGCCGTCATTCTATTCTCATCTTCTTCGGTCAGCCCATGGATTCCTTCGGCCAACCCATCACTCTAGCGTTCTTGTAAGTGAATATTTTTTAGTTTCCTTCTAGATTTAAGTTCCTAGTTGTGCATTATTCTAGATTTCATCATTTTTTTGAATCTAGAACTCTATTTTGTTGGGTTTTTGATAAAAATTTGATCTAGATCTTTTCATTCCATTTGTTGGTATTTCTTTTACAAATCTAGTCATTTTTTATCATGGCATCTCGTTCTAAGCATACTGTGCAAGGCCCTTAAATTGGTTCTTCCTCTCGATTCACTAATCGGGTTGTGCGCTCTATTTGTTTACATGAAAATGATCTAGAAAATGTGTGGATTTTTTGTACCCATAACATTGTCATTGAGCGCACTGTTAATATTAATCATATTGCCCTATTCGGTCTTGTAGAAATTCTATCTGTGGTAGGATGGGATAAGATTTTTGCGTGGGGTGGTGCGACCTATCGGTCTATCGCAAGAGGGTTGTATGCATCTATAAATACTGCATTTTTAGATCAATTATCATTTTCCATTCAGTTTGTGCAAGACAGTTACCATTAACCCTCCATCATATTATCAATCTTAGGTATGATATGGCGGAAGAGGGAATCTCTATTCCACTGATCTTTCAAGATCTGTACCAAACGGGAAGAGAATCTCTCATTAGGGAGTTATGCAGTTTTAATGTAACCTGGCGTTAACAAAACTCACTCCCCACCTATAATCTTCTTCCCAATTATAGTGTCCTGTATTGTATTTTTACTTCGAATGTTTATCCTCGTGGTGGGAATAAGACAGACCTTACTCCCTATATGATGTGTATTCTTGATTCGGTCATTTCTGGTATTCGTATCTGTCTTCCATATTTGATTACTTATCAGATTATCGATTACCATCTTCATCCTCGTCATGGCTCTATTCCTTTTTCATATCTCATGACTTGCATTGTATTATGTTATAATGTTCAAATCCCTGCAACTGAAGCACAGGAGTCTCAGCTCCCATTTGGTAATGCTAATATTAACATGATGTAACTTGAGCTAAAACCTGAGCAGCAAGGACATCAGGAAGGTGTTCATGAAGAAGATGTGAACATGGATGATATATTTGCAAATCTGGAAGAAACTGATGATATCGACGACTCTGACTTCCAGCCCTCTTAGTTATTAGTGAGGTTGGAAAGTTAAGAGAAGAAGGGGATGACCTACATGTTTCTCAGGAAACATTACTTCAGACTCAGAAACAATAGATGAAGTACATGAAAAAGTACTTTCATCACTTCAACTGGAGTCTGAGGATTAGTGGCCCTGACATGCTGACACCATCCTCCTCCAGTTCTCACTGATTTTCTTAAACTCTTGGTCTGTAATAACTTGATATATTTTTACTTTTGCTGACATACATCTAGATATGACACTATACCATGCTTATTTTATGCTACTAAATCCTTACATTTTTTGCTCCTTATATCCATTGTGCTTCATTAATTGTTTCTTCCTTTGTCAACTTCTGACAAAAGGGGGAGAAATATGTTATATATACTTTTTTGTGATATGGATATGAGATCAATATCTCTTGTTTATGAGCACACACATATTTGCATGCACTTTATGAACAATATTTTTGCAGATATGACTAAGTGCTTAGGGGGAGTGATACAGATGCATGATCTTAGGGGGAGTAACAAGATTAATAGTGTCGACTTAAAATATTTGTGTTGTTTGAGATGTTGTAATATGTTATGTTGAGTTATATTGTTGTTTTGTCACGAAATTGACAAATGAGGAGTTCTAAGTGCTTATACTTAAAGCACTGTAACGCCTTGAAATTCGGGCGAGCACAACTCAGCTCCCGAGTTTTAAAACATCACTTATGCAACACATGTAATGATAGATGTATGTTGTTTGTATGAGTGCATAAAACATGGAGTAGATTAAGCCAAACTGCAAACATAATCCAAGGATAAGTGAAAGACGCAAGCGAAAGACTTAAAGAAATATATATGTATATCTATGTAAGTCCTTGAGATATGTATGCTCTGCCAGGTCATAATTACAAGTGTTTGTTTTCAAAATATAAGTATCAAAATAAAATCATTTATTACAAAGAAAACCCAGAATCCCCGTAGATCAGGACACGGCTCACATGAACCCGCCTGAGAACTGCATAAAAGAAAACGCATCCTCGTCATCCTCATACTCCTGCTCTGCCTCAGGGGTCGCATCATCATCTGCATCTAAGATAGAGTCTGGTTGGTGTTGAAACATCGTCCCAGAATGTGGGAGTGAGTGATTAACTTAGTGGAACTATACAGTAAGAGTTAACATGTTATCAAATCAATCAAGCAGTAATGATAAGGCAATACAATCAAACACGTCCTAATTACTCTTGTTAATGCAAAGATGTATGTAGAAATAATGCATGCTCTCGCCTGCACTCCTTCAGCGTCTTTATCTTACGGTATGCATGACAACCTCTCGCAGTGCCCACGACGCCAAAGCACATGCAATGCAGTGCATGAAATGAATACCAAGTTGTTATTAGTCCTTTTCATACAGCAGGATTGGGAAGCTAAGGTACCCTCCTCATATCAATTTCTAAACTGTGATCTATTCTAGGGTCGTCAGTCCTAGACAATCTCATACGATCATATGGTTCTAGGTCGCCGCAAAGGGCTCGTCACCAATCAATGCATGCCTATCATACCTTAGTTACTACCCTAAGGCTCGTCGCCTCAATGTAGTATCAAGGTATGCTCAAGGTCACTACAAAGGGCTCGTCACCAATCAATGTAGGCTGACAGCACGAATATAGTGTCCCATGCCACCATAATCGGCTCACGAGTCTGGTGTGCTCACTGGTCACTACGGGGAGGCTCGTCAGCCCAGCGTAGGCCGGCAGCTCGATCACAGTGTCCCATACCACCATGCCCGGCTCATGAGTCTTAGCGGATCAAGGTGTAATGGTTAACGGGATTGCATTAGTAAGTTTGGTACCCTAGATTCAAACAATAGCGTCCATACATGGTGCACATCCACCGGGACAATCGGGTTACTTGACGAGCTCGACTAGCATGAGCGCACGTTGAGTTGAACGACATAGAGTGCGCAAACACTCCGTGTGGCCAAACTACTGCTGACAACCCTAATACGACTCGAGTTCGTCAAATACATCCTATGTGGCGAAAACAACCTCGGCCACGAACTCAAAGTTTATTACCGATTCCCTGGACTATTTCATAGTCCCAAACACATTCAGGTATAACAGATATTCATACCAGTAATTCAGAACAGTAATGGATCAATAATTCTAATCATACAATATGTGAGCATTTGATGAATATCAACTTAACATGGATATACACATAAGTAGTGCCTGAATTTAAACAACAAAGAATGTAAATTGCGTGTAGGAAATCATACACATCAATAAGATAGTTGAGAATCTATTCTCAACGCCCATAAATAGGATAATATATTACACACTTGATCATTCAGACATTTCTACAAACACTTAGACTACATATTCCAACATACATGACGTATGTTGGTGATAACACACATTTGGACCATTCCTTTCGCCAAGGAATTGACACACATACAACTAGCACGAATACACGACAATTAATCATGGCAAATATATGTTCGTATTTCATACGTATACGATACTTTCTACATATACAAGGAATACACAAATCTCAATATAGCTCATATATATCAGAAACGCAATATAAACATCGCATTTGGCATGTGAAATTTGCACCCACAACAATAATAAACCATTAACCGACATTGAAAGCCTTGAAAACCATAACCTATACGAATATAGGCTGTACCTTAAACTAGGAAGTGAGCAACAGATCAGATTCAAACGATAAGTCTTCGTCAACGGCGACTAGATAACCTAAGGCATGAATAAAAAGAGCTACATCAATACTTAGACTATTCTAAGCTCCAAAACAGGTTAGGGTTTGATTGACTTACCCAAGAATGAACTTAGAATCACCGGAATAATGATTCAGAAGTGATGGTTTAGGGACGGAGAAAAACAGGGAAGAATCTCAAGATGATTCACCAACTTCTCTCTCACTTTCTCTCTCTTTTCCTCTCTCTCTTTTAGCTAGGGTTTAGGAAATTCGTATGGAATTTTAGAGTGAGGGTTTAAGGTCTTTATATAGGCCTAATATTGATGAAAATAGCCTCAAGGCCAAGGTATACTTAGGTTATAACCAAATCGGGTCTATTTCAGTCCAACGGAGCACTTTTGGTGGTCCCTTTTCCACGTGCGGTCGGACTTAAGCTCACTGACCATAGATCTAGGTCAGGCTGAGTTTTTGTACCGATCGGATTTACAGGTCAGCTGTGGCGGACCAGTCTCAATTCAACGGTCACCGAAACTCGATCAGGTCCACCGGCACTATGACATGCCTGGGCCATCTTTCTTGATCCAGGGTAAATTTGGGTTAGAATCCAACATTCAGATTGCTTAAAATCGGTGAGCAAGTGACATGACTCAGATTTCATAAATTCATATTTAATTTCTCACCTTTCTTACACTTTTTACTCTGGACTCAAGCAAATCGACTCAGGACATCATCTGGACTTGATTTTTGAGGTGATTGTCAAGCCCAACAAGGTGATCATAATTGTCTAAGATCATCGCTATCGGACTTTCGACGCGCGGTCCAGGTCCGATACAAAGTTTCCAAGTACTCCCAAGAGCAACTGGATTTAGCGTTGAATCCTAGATTTTAGGGTAACATAGCGCTAACGATTCTACAGGTTTAGAGTCTTGCAGATCAAATTTAAAGTGATTGGTGCTAATTTCATAAGCAATCGAGTTTATCACTAGTTAACCCACATTTACTTCTAAAGAATTTGAGGTAATACGTGGGTCTTTGCACCAAAATTTTTGGGTCATTACAATCTACCCCCCTTAAAGAAAAATTTCATCCTCAAAATTCGTACCTTCTCATACTCCTCAAGGATCTGAGGGTAGTTCTTTCTGACCTCAGCTTCAGTCTCCCAAGTAGCCTCTTCTTCACTGTGATGCGTCCACAGTACTTTCACAAGAGGGATGACCTTGCTACACAATACCTGCTCCTTCCTGCCTAGGATACGCGTCGTTCGTAGTACATATGTGGCATCCTCGCTCAGCTGCACCTGCTCCCAACTGATAATATGCGAAGGATCAGGAACGTACTTCTTCAGCATAGAAACATGAAATGTGTTATGCACGCCCATGAGTGGTGTGGGAAAAGCAAGGCGGTACGCTATCGCTCCCACTCGATCCAGTATTTGAAATGGACCAATAAATCTCGACGTGAGCTTCCCCTTCTTATCAAACCGCATGACTCCATTCATAGGGGAAACATTAAGAAATACATGGTCTCCAACCTCGAACTCAAACGGTCGCCGCCTCGTATCAGCGTAACTCTTTTGCCTGCTCTAGGCTGTTAGAAGTCGACGTCGAATAATGTCAACTTTCTCTGAAGTCGCCTAAAGCAACTCTGGGCCAATCAAACTACGCTCGCCAACTTCCGCCCAGAAATGCGGTGCTCTACACGGGCGACCATACAATGCCTTGTAGGGAGCCATGCCGATACTCGCCTGGAAACTGTTGTTATACGCGAACTCTACATAAGGGAGACAGTCATCCCAACTGTCCTTGAAATTCAAAACATAAGCTCGCAACATGTCTTCCAGAACCTGATTCACACATTCCGTTTGCGCGTCTGTCTGCGGATGAAATGCTGTGCTGAACTTCAATTTCACACCCATCACTTCATGGATATGAGTCCAGATGATAGATGTGAATCGCGTGTCTCTGTCAGACACAATCTCCATGAGAACTCCGTGCAGATGTACAATCTTCTTGATGCACAACCTAGCCAACTCGTCTGCAGAGTTTGTGACTCTGATCGGTAAGAAATGAGCCGACTTCGTCAATCGGTCGACGATCACCTAAATAGAGTCATGTCCCTTCCTCATTCTCGGTGACCTTAAAATAAAATCCATAGAGATGAAGTCCCACTTCCATTCTGCTATGGGCATGGGCTGAAGCAGTCCAGGAGGTTGGCGATGCTCTGCCTTGACCTGCTGGCGTGTGAGACAACGAGATACAAACTTAGCAATGTGAACCTTCATGTTGTCCCACCAATAGGATCTTCTCATATCTTGATACATCTTCGTACTACCTGGATGCATCGCCAGCTTAGAATTATGGGCTAACTCGAGAACCTCCCATCTCAAGTCCGGAATGTTTGGGACACATAGCCGGCCACGATATCGTAGGCCCCCATCTGAACCAACACTCCACTCGGAGTCCTCATCTGTACTAACCCACTCTCTCATCTTCGCTAATAGCTCATCATCTACCTGAGCTGTAATGATCCTCTCGTCAATGAGGGGCTGTACTCAAATGTGTACAATAACCTCATACGGCTCTTCCACCATGAGTTTCTGCTCAAAGTCTCGCACAAACTCCATTATGTCCCATTCTCCTATCATTAGCGGAGCCGCAAGCTCTACAGCCTTCTTGCGACTCAACGCGTCTGCCACAAGGTTTGCCTTGCCCAGATGGTAAGAGACATCGAACTTAAAGTCTTTCAATGTTTCCATCCGTCGGTGTTGCCTCAAATTTAAGTCACGCTGTGTGAAGATATACTTAAGGATCTTGTGGTCACAAAAGAGCTCGAATTCCTCTCCTTAGAGATAATGTCTCCAAAGCTTTAATGCGAAAATGACAGCTACCAAGTCCAGGTCGTGTGTAGGGTAATTCTCTTCGTGTTTCCTCAACTGTCTCGAGGCATATGCAATCACCCTATCCTTCTTCATAAGGACACAACTCAGACCAATGCGAGAGGCATCAGTATATATCATATACTTAACCCCTTGCTCTGGCAATACTAGTATAGGGGCGGACGTCAACTTGTCCTTAAGCTCCTGAAAAGCTATTTTTGCCTTTTCATTCCAAGCAAACTTCAAGTCTTTTCGTGTCAACTGAGACAACGGTCTGTCTATCTTTGAGAAGTCTCGTATGAAGCGTCGATAATAGCCTGCTAGACTCAGAAAGCTTCTCACCTCAGTAACCGAACCAGGCTGCTTCCGGTCCTGAACTGCAGCTACCTTAACGAGATCGACAGCTATCCCTTCCTTGGTCACCACATGTCCTAGGAACTTGATTTCCTCCTTCCAAAAGTCACATTTCTTGTACTGCGTAAAGAGCTGATTCTTCCTGAGAGTATCCAAGACCACTCTTAAGTGCTCCTCATGCTCTTCCCGACTCGTAGAGTATATCAAAATGTCATCGATAAAGACAATGACGAATCGGAACAAAAATGGCCGAAACACCCTGTTTATCAAATTATGAACATGGCCAGTGCTTTCGTAAGACCGAACGACATCACAAGGAACTTATAATGGCCGAAACTAGTCCTGAATGTAGTCTTCTACACGTCCTCATCCTTAACGCGCAACTGATGATACCCTGACAGCAGATCAACCTTCGAAAAGTACCGTGCCCCCTTCAACTGATCAAACAGATCATCGATCATGGGCAAAGGATACTTATTCTTCACTGTCACCTCATTTAACCTGCGATAATCTATACATAATCGCAAGGAACCATCATTCTTCTTGGCAAACAGAACAGGTGCTCCCCAAGGGGACACACTAGGTCGAATAAAGCCCAACTCCAATAAGCCATCTATCTGCTTCCTCAATTCCTCCATTTCACTCAGAGGCATACGATAGGTGGGCAAAGAAATAGGTGTCGCACCATGCATGAGATCGATAGTAAAATCAATCTCGCGCCGAGGGAGTAATTCAGGAATCGACTCGAATACATCTTCAAAATCCCGAACTACTGGCGTGCTTTCAAGCGCCGAACCAGCAATATTCTCCAATAGAGAAGTATAATAACCAAAATGGAAAGGGTAACTGACCTGAACAGGGAAAGTAAATGTCTCACCCTCAGGTCCATGGATTGTCACCAGCCTAGCTTCACAATCAATCTCTGCTCGCATCTTCGTGAGCCAATCTGTACCCAAAATGACATTGTAATAATATAGAGATGCGACAAATAGGTCAATAAGAATCGATCTGCTCCCTAGATCAATCAAACAACCCATATAGATCTTGGTAATATCAGAGGAGGTCCCTGTAGCGGTATTGAATGTCACTCCCTTCATAGTAACAGTGCCCAAACTCAGGCGCTTAACTGCCGCATACGATATAATAGAGATAGTGGATCCAGTATCCACCAACAAGGAAACGGGAATACCTTGGATGTGAGCTGTAACCTTAAAAGATCTCGGTGCCAAGTCAGCCCCAGGCGCTTCAGCTGTGAGTGCGTGAACTTGAGCCTTCTATGGGTGATTCGGCGGTGGAACCATGGGCCATTGAGGTGGCCTGAAGCGAGGTATAAAAGGTCTGAAGGATGGGTGAGCTGGCGCTGAACGAAGGGGTGGAGTTGATATGACCTGAGGCATCGGATGGCTGATCCTCTGTGGTGAAGTAAATCTACTGTCCGGCATTCGCGTAAAGCAATTACGATCTGAATGCCCAATCTTCCCACAGTACGAACAGTGCAAGTCAGAACGCATCGGCTGAGCCGGCGACGCTATACGTCTCGGAGGAGAATATGCCTGCGGCCTCTTGCCGAGAAATGGTGTACTCGAAAAGTCAAGTCGCGGTCTGGGAACCATAGGTGCTCACATACCGGACGACCTGTCCCCATCCTGCTCAGCTCGCAGGGACATGCTTACCAACTTAGCATAAGAAGATATGCTAGCACAACACATCTTCGATCGAATCTCAGGCCTCAACCCCTCAAAAAAATGCCGCATCCGCATCGGCTAATCACCTAGAAGCAATGAAGTATAAAGACCCAGCTCAGTAAACTGGTTCTCATACTCAGTCACTGACATCCCTCCCTGATGGAGGCAAAGGAACTCACTCTCCTTCTCGTGTCGGTAAGTGACTAGGAAATACTTCTCATGGAAGCGAACCTCAAATGCTTGCCATGTCCACTCAAAACCCTCCGCAACTGTGTGGAGAACTGTGTCCCACTATAAAGTGGCCACCTTCTCAAACATAAAGGAGGCAAGCTTGACCTACTCAGCCTCAGAACAGTGAAGCGGCCTCAGCATCTTAGAGATACGATCAATCCAGTACTCGGCCTCCTCGGGTCTATGAGGACACGTAAATATGGGAGGACGTAAGCGTTGGAATTGCTCAAATATGCTGCTAGCACTAGTGTTCCCAGATGGGTGCATAGGTGAAGCAGGTGGAGTCGCCCCCATCGACTGAGCAAAGATGCCAGCCATGGAAGATAAAAACTACTGCTGCTGCTGTTGGATCTGCTGCTGCTGCATCAATAGCATCATCTGCTCAAGCTTATCAGGAGGCGGAGCGGACGAAGATGTATGAGGCGTCGACGCAGATGCACGGTTCGGCTCAGGAACCGAAGGCGTGACTGGAGGATCCATGGGTGGTATCACACGAGTCGGCCCAGCAGCGGGGCCAGTAGCTAGCTGAGAGTCCGGCCCAGCACCAAAATGAGACGGGCCCGACTGTGGATCCGTCTGGCTATCGCCTAGGGGGAAAACCCTCGCAAGCGACTCGCCCAAAGAGAGACGCGCCGAAGTCTTCGAGCCCTTAGGAGGCATACCTACATTCAACAGAGGATGCAACCTGTGACATTCAACATCCACATAATCCACTCACACAACATTTACATCACAACTTACATTTCATTTAACAAAATTGTCGCAATACAAGAAGTGCAGCATTACATGGATTGCGATAGAGAAAGCATGCGAGCTAATACATATTAAGCTTCAAACAACAAAATAACTTCCAAACTACTATGCCTATAAAGGCTACACACAATAACAAACAATAAAACAGAGCAAGGGATGACTACATCTGCAGCTACTCGTCGAAATTAGGAGATGGAGGAGGGGCGCCCTTATCCTACAGACAACACAGGATAGACTTAAGAGTTCGAGACATCTTCTTGAACTTATATTTCATGAGGCCTCGAAGATCCATAATACCCTGGCGTAGGACAGCCTGACCCTCCTCAAGCCAAGCTATACGGGCATCCCTGTCTGCCTGATCTGCGCCTTGCTCCGGTGCCACAGGAGGAGAACTCTCACTCGTGTCCTGGGCCTCCACTTCTTCCTCGTTCTGCTCTTCTTCTTCTTCTATCTCAGCTCCACCTTCTTCATCACTCTCTTCCTCATCGCTCTCAGTCTCATCCTCACTTTCTTCAAGTAAGGATTGTCGTCGATGAGGCCCGATATCCATCTGATTAAGAGTCGTCACATTAATGTAACAGACAGGTACTGGCTTTTCTGCCCCGAGTTTGTAGCCAAACTCATGTGCAAGCTTACAGATGAGTCGACTAAATGGGAGTGATTCGGTCCTCCTATTCGAATGAGCGATAAGGACAATCTGACGCAAGATGTATGTTGGTACACACAACTTCTCTCCTTGGCCGACCTGATACAGGAAATCTACTATTAGGCGCGTACACTCGCTGCGGTTGCTCCACCTTGGATAAACATTGAATGCGCACATGTGGTGAAGCAAGCGAAAGTCATCATGTTGGTTGCTAAAAGGCTTCTGTTAGGCTGCAATTCGATCAGACGACCACACTGGAACCACGTGCGGCGATCCCTCTCGCGCGCACTACTCAGATTCTTCTCACTTGCATGAACCTTGCCATGCGGCACGCTCAGAAGTCGGGATATCAAATCGACGTTGATCGTGGCCTCCCGATCTCTTTCGCAAGGGATCTTGAACTACAATAGCTCCAGCGAAGGTTCCTGAATGTGGGCATAGAAAGCTCGGACAGTACCACATTGGCGCGGTATTCACCCTCGAACAGTGGACACCAACCGGCCCCTTCTAGGCGCTCTAATAAGAGATATTCTCCAAATAGCCACGGAGCTACATGTGCTTCAAAAAGGACCCTACGGCCCTCATAAACTCCATGAGATAGCTCCGCCAACAAGGTTCTTCCAACGGGAGACTGAGGATCGAGATCTCGCTTTGTTTGAAACTCTCGAGTGGCGGTCGTGCTCGCGGCGGCACCTCTCGGCCTCCGTGCACCGGTTGGGCGGCTAGGCCCGGCTTCATCAACGGGAGCTCTCTTCTTCCCCATGAAAGAGAGAATGGAGGAAATGAAAAATATGACCGTAACAAGCTCGATTAGGGCCATGGAAAATGAGAGAAAAGAGGGAAATGGGAAGAATGGTGGGGCTCCCACGAATTTGAGACTCAAAGGAAGGATTTGAGTACTTAAATGGAAAGAAAGGAGAGGGAAAATAGAATGGAGATGGGTTTTGAGATGGGTAGAATGGGGATGCACGAAATTGGAAGAAGAAAGGATTTGGGGAGGGATTTTTGTTGGGTTTTGAGAAAAATTTTAAGAAAAGGAAAGCATGGAAGGGTGATTTGTGAAGGAAAGAGGATTTGAGAGGGGTTAAAACCATGCAACCATGGAGGAGTGGGCCACACTAGTCCCCACATGCGTCGGCCTGAGCCGGCCCGCCTGGCTTGGCCCGCTGGGCGGCGAGGGCTTGCCGAACCGGGGAGGTCATCGCCGGTCTTTGGACAGTCCGGCGATGACTCGCCATTTGGGTGAGGTCCTCCTGCCCCCTAAGCTAAAAAATGATGTGGGTCCCACCTTGGGTCCCCCTGAAATTGCCCCGATTGGGCCCCTAGTCCGATTCGACGCTTATCGGGTCACTTAGAATAGAATCTGATATATATACACTATTACCGGCTTTCTAATGGCTGGAAAAGGATGATACACCATCTAAACCTGTCAATGGACGGTCTAGAAGAGATTTGGGGTCGCTGTGTGTGATCAGGAGTGTGCACGGACTCGATCTCGGCGATCGTTTTCAGTCAACTTTTACCAATAGGACCAACGGGAAAACTTACACAAATTCTAGATTAATCTCGCACCCTCCTGCACTAAGGTGGCATCAGCGTGCATTGTGTGACCATAACCCAGGTCTGGTTTAATCCAAATCATGCTCTGATACCAACTTGTAACGCCCTGAAATTCGGGGGTCGAGCATAACTCAACTCCCGAGTTTCAAAACATCACTTATGCAACACAAGTAATGATGGATGTATGTTGTCTATATGAGTGCATAAAACATGGAGTAGATTAAGCCAAACTGCAAACATAATTCAGGGATAAGTGAAAGACGCAAGCGAAAGACTTAAAGAAATATATATATATATATATATATATATATATATATATATATATATATATATATATATATATATATATATATATATATATATATATCTATGTAAGTCCCTGAGATATGTATGCTCTGACAGGTCATAATTACAAGTGTTTGTTTTCAAAATATAAGTATCAAAATGAAATCATTTATTAGAAAGAAAACCCAGAATCTCCATAGATCAGGACACGGCTCACGTGAACCCGCTTGAGAACTGCATAAAAGAAAACGTGTCCTCGTCATCCTCATACTCTTGTTCTGCCTCAGGGGTCGCATCATCATCTGCATCTAAGACAGAGTCTGGTTAGTGTTGAAACACCGTCCCAGAATGTGGGAGTGAGTGATCAACTCAGTGGAACTATACAGTAAGAGTTAATATGTTATTAAATCAATCAAGCAGTAATGATACGGCAATACAATCAAACATGTCCTAATTACTCTTGTTAATGCAAAGATGTATGTTGAAATAATGCATGCTCTCGCCTGCACTCCCTCAGCGTCTTCATCTTATGGTACGCATGACAATCTCCCGCAGTGCCCACAACGCCAAAGCACATGCAATGTGGTGCATGAACATGATTACCAAGTTGTTATTAGTCCTTTTCATACAGTAGGATTGAAAAGCTAAGGTACCTTCCTCATATCAATTTCCAAACTGTGATCCATTCTAGGGTCGTCAGTCCTAGACAATCTCATACGATAATATGGTTTTAGGTCACTGCAAAGGGCTCGTCACTAATCAATGCATGCCTACATACCTTAGTTACTACCCTAAGGTTCGTCGCCTCAATGCAGTATCAAGGTATGCTCGAGGTCACTACAAAGGGCTCGTCACCAATCAATGTAGGCCGACAGCACGAATATAGTGTCCCATACCACCATAATTGGCTCACGAGTTTGGTGTGCTCACTGGTCACTACGAGGAGGCTCGTCACCCCAGTGTAGGCCGACAGCTCGACCATGGTGTCCCATACTACCATGCCTGGCTCATGAGTCTTAGCGGATCAAGGTACAATGGTTAACAGGATTACATTAGTAAGTTTGGTACCCTAGATTCAAACAATAACATCCATACATGGTGCATATCCACCGGGACAATCGGGTTACTTGATAAGCTCGACTAGTACGAGCGCACGTTGAGTTGAACGACATAGAGTGCGTAAACACTCTGTGTGGCCAAACCATTGCCGACAACCCTAATACGACTCAGGTTCATCAAATACATCCTATGTGGCGAAAAAAACCTCGGCCATGAACTTAAAGTTTGTTACCGATTCCCTGGACTATTTTATAGTCCCAAACACATTCAGGTATAACAGATATTCATACTAGTAATTTAGAACAGTAATGGATCAACAATTCTAATCATACAGTATGAGCATTTGATGAATATCAACTTAACATGGATATACACATAAGTAGTGCCTGAATTTAAACAACAAAGAATGTATATTGCATGTAGGAAATCTTACACATCAATAAGATAGTTGAGAATCTATTCTCAATGCCCATAAATAGGATAATATATTACACACTTGATCATTCAGACATTTCTACAAACACTTAGACTACATATTCCAACATACATGACGTATGTTGGTGATAACACACATTTGGACCATTCCTTTCACCAAGGAATTGACACACATGCAACTAGCACGAATACACGACAATTAATCATGGCAAACACATGTTCATATTTCATACGTATACGATACTTTCTACATATACAAGGAAAACACAAATCTCAATATAGCTCATATATATCAAAAACGCAATATAAACATCGCATTTGGCATGTGAAATTTGCACCCACAACAATAATAAACCATTAACCAACATTGAAAGCCTTGAAAACCATAACCTATACAAGTATAGTCCGCACCTTAAACTAGGAAGTGAGCAACAGATCAGATTCAGACGATAAGTCTTCGTCAACGGCGACTAGATAACCTAAGGCATGAATAAAAAGAGCTACATCAACACTTAGACTATTCTAAGCCCCAAAACAGGTTAGGGTTTGATTGACTTTCCCATGAATGAACTTACCCTAAGGCTCATCGCCTCAATGTAGTATCAAGGTATGCTCGAGGTCACTACAAAGGGCTCGTCACCAATCAATGTAGGCCGACAGCACGAATATAGTGTCCCATAGCACCATAATTGGCTCACGAGTTAGGTGTGCTCACTGGTCACTACAGGGAGGCTCGTCACCCCAGTGTAGGCCGACAGCTCGACCACGGTGTCCCATACCACCATGCCCGGCTCATGAGTCTTAGCGGATCAAGGTACAATGGTTAACAGGATTGCATTGGTAAGTTTGGTACCCTAGATTCAAACAATATCGTCCATACATGGTGCACATCCACTGGGACAATCGGGTTACTTGACGAGCTCGACTAGCACGAGTGCACATTGAGTTGAACGACATAGAGTGTGCAAACACTCCGTGTGGCCAAACCACTGCTGACAACCTTAATACGACTCGGGTTCGTCAAATACGTCCTACGTGGTGAAAACAACCTCGGCCACAAACTTAAAGTTTGTTACCGATTCCCTGGACTATTTCATAGTCCCAAACACATTCAGGTATAATAGATATTCATACCAGTAATTCAGAACAGTAATGGATCAACAATTCTAATCATACAGTATGTGAGCATTTGATGAATATCAACTTAACATGGATATACACATAAGTTGTGCCTGAATTTAAACAACAAAGAATGTAAATTGCATGTAGGAAATCATACACATCAATAAGATAGTTGAGAATCTATTCTCAACGCCCGTAAATAGGATAATATATTACACACTTGATCATTCAGACATTTCTACAAACACTTAGACTACATATTCCAACATACATGACGTATGTTGGTGATAACACACATTTGGACCATTCCTTTCGCCAAGGAATTGACACACATACAACTAGCACGAATACACGACAATTAATCATGGCAAACACATGTTCGTATTTCATATGTATACGATTCTTTCTACATATACAAGGAATACACAAATCTCAATATAACTCATATATATCAGAAACGCAATATAAACATCGCATTTGGCATGTGAAATTTACACCCACAACAATAATAAACCATCAACCGACATTGAAAGCCTTGAAAACCCTAACCTATACGAATATAGTCCGCACCTTAAACCAAGAAGTGCACAACAGATCAGATTCAGACGATAAGTCTTCGTCAACGGCGACTAGATAACCTAAGGCATGAATAAAAAGAGTTACATCAACACTTAGACTATTCTAAGCTCCAAAACATGTTAGGGTTTGATTGACTTACCCAAGAATGAACTTAGAATCGCCGGAATAACGATTCAGAAGTGATGGTTTAGGGACGCAAAAAAATCGGGAAGAATCTCAAGATGATTCACCAACTTCTCTCTCACTTTCTCTCTCTTTTCCTCTCTCTCTTTTAGCTAGGGTTTAGGAAATTCGTATGGAATTTTAGAGTGAGGGTTTAAGGTATTTATATAGGCCTAATATTGATGAAAATAGCCCAAGGGCCAAGGTATACTTAGGTTATAACCAAATTGGGTCTATTTCGGTCCAACGGAGCACTTCTGGTGGTCCCTTTTCCACGTGCGATCGGACTTAAGCTCACTGACCATAGATCTAGGTCAGACTGAGTTTTTGTACCGATCGGATTTACAGATCAGCCGTGGTAGACCAGTCTCAATTCAACGGTCACCGAAACTCGATCAGGTCCACTGACACTATGACATGCCTGGGCCATCTTCCTTGATCCGAGGGTAAATTTGGGTCAGAATCCAACGGTCAAATTGTTTAAAATCGGCGCGCAAGTGACACGACTCAGATTTCATAAATTCATATTTAATTTCTCACCTTTCTCACACTCTTTACTCCGGACTCAAGCAAATCGACTCAGGACATCTTCTGGACTTAATTTTTGAGGTGATTGTCAAGCCCAATAAGGTGATCATAATTGTCTAAGATCATCGCTATCGGACTTTCGACGCGTGGTCCAGGTCCGATACAAAGTTTCCAAGTACTCCCGAGAGCAACTGGATTTAGTGTTGAATCCTAGATTTCAGGGTAACATAGCACTAACGATTCTACAGGTTTAGAGTCTTGCAGATCAAATTTAAAGTGATTGGTGCTAATTTCACAAGCAATCGAGTTTAGCGCTAGTTAACTCACATTAACTTCTAAACAATTTGAGGTAATACTCGGGTCTTTGCACGAAATTTTCCGGGTCATTACAAGCACATATTAGTTTGTCAAATTTCGTAGTCCGGTTACGATCACAAGCTCAATTGAAGACAAGCTATCAACTCGATTAAGTATCTGGGAAGAAGATTCAACATCTCAATGCAAGATCATTTATGATTCAAAGTTCAGCACACTTTGTATGAGTCAACCTACAGGTGGTATAAACCTAGTTGGACCATAGGTTAAGTATATTTCACTCATCCATATCTTAAATTACAGTTTATATTATATACACACTAGTTAGGCCAACGCGATGTCCGGTTTGGCGAGCCTAACTACTTGGACCAACCATGTAAAATTCAGACAAAATTTAGATCACATAAGATCCTTTTTTTTACGGTAGGTTCGACCAGCCGAACCTAACTTCATCTAGCCCAAGGTGGTTCGGTTAAGTTTCCAGCAATGGAACAATTTCAGAATCCAGGCTAGTTAGGCCAGTCGAACTTGAGCTTAGGCCAGCCGAATTGGGTGTTCGGCCAACCGAACATGGGCTTAGGTTAGCCGAAGTTTTCAAAGATTTTATCCCGCGATTTTTAGATTCTCATAGGAACGTAATCTTTGAAGTTTGGCCAACCGAACTGAATCTTGGGCCAGCCGAACTACACAGATCCTTGGCTATAAATAGAGGCTTTCTCTTACATTGTAAATCATGAAAATTCATATTCTTTTATTGTGTTGTAGAGAAAGATCCTTCAAGAAGATCGCTGCACTCAAGATACAGTTATGACTTCAACTTACCGAATCGAAGATAAGTACTATTTGTTTTAATTACTTCAGTTTTGAGTTTTTCTAAGATTGCCCAGAAATCTCATTGGGTTTGTTTGTGGTGACCCTGTAAAATCACAAAGCGTGTTTGATTGTGATAGCTCGTGAAAATCGCAATAACTATATAAGGATGTTAAGGTGACCTTGGAAAATATTGAAATAGTGAAAGCCAAAATTATGAGGGTAGTAATTTTGGGAGTGAAGTAGGTTGCATTGAGGCATCGAACCACTATAATTCTTTTGTGTATTGTGGTGATTGGATATTATTAATTATGCTATTGTGTTTTTCTTATTCTTTGCATTAGTTTGAGTTTTTAATTTCAAAGACGTCGTGACATAAGGTTGTCCTACCTAAATCTTTTAGGTGAAAGGTTGTCCTACGAACTATTTAGTATCAAGGATTTAATAGTTTGCAATATTGTATTTAATTGATATATTATTCCACATTGTATTGAATTATTTGGTATTGTCCTATTCACCCCCCTTTAGGACATCTATAGCTTGTCCTTTCAGAAGATATCTTTTACATTGAGGATAATGTAGATTTTAGGTTGGGAGTGTGTAGATTAGGTTAACTAATCAGTTTTTCTTAGTTTTTAAGCAAAAACTGTGGAAAATTTCAAATTTTCAAAGGAAAAACCTGTTTCAAAAGCGATAGTTTGTGCATTCTTTAAGAATGTTTTGAGTATGATAAGATGAAGATTGAAATTTGAATTGTTGGAATTTGATCAATTGAGTAGTCTATTACTTAAAGTTCTTGCACTTAATTGATTAAGAGAAAGTTTGAATATGATGTTGATCTAAATCACAAGACACATTCAATTTGCTCTCTGAGAGTTGTGCTAGAATTACTGATTGTTAGCATGTAAATCATTGATAGATGTGAAGATTAAGTTTGGAGAATTTCATCCACCTTAAAAGATGAAAAGAACCAGTAAAAAAATAGTGAGATCGACAAAAAGGTCATGTATGATGAAAAGAATGAAAAATTTGAAAAGAATGATGATGAAAAGATTGAGAAGAATGAATAAATAAAAAGTGACCGTTGATATAAAATAAAAAATTGGAAAAATAAGGAAAATGGGATAAGTTCGAAATTAATACTTGATTATTCAATTAATCTTGAGCTGATGAGCATGGCTACCATTATGAATTGATATAATTTTTATGGAAAGTAAGTTAAACTTTATTGAGCACGTTGGAAAAACTTGATATATGAACTTATGCTCTTGAATGATTAATGAAGAACCTAATTGATTGATTGCTCACTTGGTTCGGTTCTAGGTTTTTAAAATTTTACTTTCGCTTCTTTAGATTATACTCATTCATACTCATCTGCATAAAAGACTATTTTTTGAAAGAAGTTTTGAACTTTGAGAATGTAAGTTTATTTCATGCATATTTTGCTTGGGATTAGCAAAATGCTGGTTGGGGAGTGTGTTAAATGTCAAATATTACAAATTTTCCCCCATTTATATCTTGGTTTTAGGACTATGATAATGCTTATTAGTATATTTTATACATGTTTGTGTTGCAAGGTGAATCTGAGAGCTTGTATTGAAAAGAATGCTAAAAGCATGGATTTGATGCTTAAGAATCACCAAGGCAAAGGATGGATCTTAGCATACTAAGAATGAAGAGTTCACATGCCAAAGATTCAAGGAAACCAAGTACAAAGGATGAAGAAAGGACTTGAAAGACTTCAGAACCCACAACACAAAACAGACAAGTTCAGTCTGACCAAAATCGCACAAAACAGTCTAGAGTCCAAAGTTGAAATTTAAAAGCTAATTTGGTTCGACCATAGTTTAATTCGGTCTGACTGAAACCCAGTTCGGTTCGACCGAAGGGAGGATTCAGTGTGATCGAAAGTGCATAAAAAGCTCTAGCAAAGAACGATGAATTTTGGAGTAAATTCAGTTCGACCAAAGATTAATTCGGTCTGACTGATAACTTAAGTTCAATTTGATTGAAATCGGGAAACTGCTGAAACAGAATCCTGTCTCGACTTGAATGTGACTTCGGTCCGACCGAAGTTGACTTCAATCCAACCGATGGATAACGCAACCACGTAAGTTGAGGCGGTTTTGTGATCCAATTGTGGAAATTCCAAGGCGGTGTGTAGGATGGCGATTCACAACTATAAATAGGAGTCCCTAAGATGTTCCTAAGTATCATCTAGGGTGGAGAGCTGCCACCAAGAGTCTTTCTTCTTCTTCCTTAGTTTGTTTTCTTGTTTTGTTTAAGAGATTTTGGTTTAATCTTGTCTATGGTTAACTAAACCTCTTAGACAGGGCTAAGAGGTGAGGCTTGAAGTGTGATTATGATGTTTATCTTGCTGTGATTCTTGTTTATATTGAACTTCATTGATTTATTGTAACGACCTTGGAATTTTTGTGCTAATCTTTCCTTAAGTAGTTGTTTTTGGGGTAATTAGCGCTATACTCGATTGCTTGTGAAATTCGCATCAATCACTTTAAATTGTATCTGCATGGCTCTAAACTTGTAGATTAGTTAGCACTACGTTACTCTAAAATCTGGGATCCATCGCTAAATCCAGTTATTCTGGAAAATTTTTGGAAGATCTGGATCGGACCTGGACCGCGCGTCGAAAGTCCGATAGCGATGATCTTAGGCTGTTGCGGTCACCGAGTTGGACTTGACCATCACCTCGAAAATCAAGTCCATGTGATGTTCTGGGTCGATTTGATTGAGTTCGGAGTGAAGAGTGTGAGAACGGTTGGAATTTATTAAGTTTTTATGAAGTCTGAGTCGTGTCGCTTGCGCGACGATTTTAAGCTATCTGACCTTTGGATTCTAACCCAATTTCACCCTCTGATTAGGATAGTTGGCCCAGACATATCCTAGTGCTTGTGGACCTGATCGAGATTCCGTTACCGTTGAATTGAGTGTGGTCCGCCATGGCTGATCTGAAGAGCCGGTCGGTACGAAAACTCAGCTTGACCTAGATCCATGGTCAAGGAGCTTAAGTCCGATCTTTCGTGGTTAAAGGCCCACTAGAAGTGCTTCATTGGATCGAGGAAGGCATGCTTTGGTTATAACCTAAGTATACCTTGTCCCTGGGGTTATTTTCATCAATAATAGGCCTATTTATAGTCCTTAAATGCTAGCCCTCTTTTCCATACGAATTTTCTCTAACCCTAGCTTGGAAAGAGAGTGGAAAAGAGAGAGAAAGTGAGAGAGATAAGTTGGTGAATCATCTTGGATTCTTCCTTGTTCTTCTTCATCTTTGAACCTTCACTTTGAATCGTTCTTCTGACGATTCTGAGTTCTATTTGGGGTAAGTTAACCTAACCCTAATCTATGTTAGAGCTTAGATTAGTCTTGGTGTTGTTGTATCTCATTTCTATCCTTGTTTTAGGGTATCCTATCGCCGTTGACGAAGACAACTCGTCTAAATCAGTTCGGTGTTCTTTCCTTGCTTAAGGTGCGGACTTTAAGTGTATAGGTTATGGTTTTCAAGGCTTTCAATGCCAGTTAGTGATTTATTCTTGTTATGGATGAGATTTCGCATGCCAAATGTTGTGTTTATATTCCTTTCCTGATATGCATGTGCTATATTGAGATTTGTGTATTCTATGTGTATTTATAAAGTACCGTATACGTATAAAATATGCATGTGCTATATTGAGATTTGTGTATTCTATGTGTATTTATAAAGTACCGTATACGTTCCTTTCCTGATATGCTATCGGCCTACGCTGGGGTGACGAGCCTCCCCATAGTGACCAGTGAGCAACTAAACTCGTGAGCTGATTATGGTGGTATGGGATACTATATTCGTGCTGTCGGCCTACACTGATTGGTGACGAGCCCTTTGTAGTGACCTCGAGCATACCTGGATACCGCAAGGAGGTGACGAGCCGAACTGTGGTAGTAAGGGCATGAAAGGCGTGCATTGATTGGTGACGAGCCCTTTGCTACGACCTCAAACATATGATCGTATGAGATGTCTAGGATTGATGACCCTAGTGTGGATCACTGTTTGGATGATGATATGAGGAAGGTATCTTAGCTTCCCAATCCTGCTGTGTGAAATGGACTAATAACAACTTAGTTATCATATCCATGCACTACATTTACATGTGCTTTGTAGATGTGGCGCACTTTGAGGTAATGTCATGCGTAACGTAAGATGAAGACGCTGAGGGTGTATGCGTGAGGGCACGCATCATTTTGCATATATCCTTGTATTAACAAGAGTACTTAGGATTTATTTAATTGTTCTGCTTTATCATTACTGCTTGATTGAACTGATAACATGTTAACCAGTGCCTTATTGTTCCACTGAGTTGATCACTCACTCCCACGTTCTGGGGCGGTGTTAAACACCCACCAGACTCTGTCTTAGGTTCTGATGTTGCAGATGTGGATGCGACGTCTGAGGCAGAGCGAGAAATGGATGATGATGAGGCTGCGTTCTCGTATATGCAGTTTTCAGACGGGTTCTAGCGAGCCTTGGTCTGATGCGCGGGATCTTTGGGATTATTTTTGGGAACTTAAACGATGTAACTTGATACTTACAATTTTGTTAAATAACACTTTCATACGACCTGGCTTGTATATGTACTTCAGGAATTTACACTTGTACACATATTTTTCTATAAGTCTTCCACTTACTTTATTCACTTATCCCTGAATCATATCTATGTTTTGGCTTAATCTATTCCATGTTTTATGCACTAATACAGTCAACATACATCCATCATTAAATATGTTGCATAAGTGATGTTTTGGAACTCGGGAGCTGAGTTATGCTCGACCCCCGAATTTCTGGGCGTTACATTTATAGTTGATTTTAAGGAATATTTTTAGTTTTCAATGGTTTATTGTGACTTAAATTACAGTGACACTGCGATAGCTTTAGATATCTTCTTTTCTTGTTTTGAGATTGTGGGATTAGTAAATCCTGTTGTTCACCATCGTCTGCTGGGCATGGTAGGGTGATGGAATCCATTCTAAAAATCACAATTCTCCTCCATTGTGGATTGGTTCAATGAAAAGTTTAAAGATTTGATTATTTCTTCTTCCAATTGGATAAGATGGGACTCTATTCCAATTGTGTTTCCTGAATCAAATGAGGTAGCATCCTGATAGCTACAAGTGGATCCTTGGCACCCTAGTTCCCACCTTTGAATTTATTGTTTAAATCTACAATATTCACAATTACTCCCTTTATTCTAGATTTCTAATTCAAACCTTCTTCTAGTTCTAGTTTTAGTTCTAGTTATTTTAAAAAATGTACAAGTTTAGTCCCTCTGGATTTATCACGTCCCAGACTCGGTAACCGGACTCACAAGGAACCCGATGGCCGGTTCTAGCCGCAACAGCCTCCGTAGTACCCCATTCTCGGCTCCTGAGGTAGGTTCCGATCCTGGATCCTACAAGGAGGATTTTCATAACAATATAATCACTTCCAATGCGAGCATACCCAAGATCACAGCAAGTACATCTGAGAATAACAAAGGCACACATCACAAAATCCACTAAAAATTTGAACTTTTACAATCATCCAAAAGGTCCAAAAGGACATACATGAGAATAAAAGGAAAAGAGAGAGAAATCAGCAACACTGGAGTCCTCACTGCTCAACTCTACTCCACGCTCTGCTGCTACGGCACCTACCTAGAGTCTCCTGCACGTATCAATCGTGCATAAGCTTATAGAAGCTTAGAGGGTGGTGTAAGTGTGTGACAATGGTGCACAGAAGAATAGTAGGAGGTATAAGGAGAGAAGCATAATCAATGAACATATCACTAGTCTTACCAAGGCTTACCATGAATGCGATGCAATAAGTAATGAGTGCCATACCAAGGCAATGTATGAAAGGGGGGCTTGTACAGCCAATGCTAATGCGATGTAAGTAATGTCAGTGCTCATATCCAAACCATAAGTCAAGTACATTTTCAATCATAAGGAAATCACCGGGGTCCATTACACTGCTGAATGACTGCCGCTCTGCAGACCCCGCATAGTCAAACGAGCGTAAGAGACCTCTCTACCCGCCTGTGGACAACCAATCACCAACAAGGCATGAAGGTAGTGGACCCATTTACGAGCTGGTCAGACTCAGCCTAGCAATGCCTCCTCACATCAGGCAGGTAAGGCCACACCCCTATCCAACCGACTACACGACAGTGGGAGTCACGGCCTAATGGTATAAGGCCCTCGTGCGCTCATGTATTCCACCCGGTCACGGCGTTGGAGCAGATCCTTGGTACCATGGAAGTTTTGGGAATCTCACCCATGGGCATCCTACGCACCCAGTATGCTCAAGTAATATTTCCGGTGTCCACACATGCGGCCATCCACAAATGTCCCTATGGAGGCAAGGCCCTGATGAAGCAAGGGCGGTATCCTCATGAAATGCGATGCCAATGCATGAGTCGCACACACAAATCATGCACAAGTTTCAGGCACTCAATGTGCAAAAGGGAAGAAACTCCATCCCTGAATGACCACTATACAATGCAATCAATTCATATAGATGATGCATATGGGTTGCAACGATGTAAGTGTGCTACCTGAGGAACATGAAATCGTCTGTCCCAAGGAGGGTCAAGATCTAGGCACATCGACAGGTATTCTAAGAAGAAGAGAAGTCCTCTAGTGGGAGCCCAGTACTTTGGGATGACCCACAAACTAAGAGAGTCAAAATCCTAAGGAGGAACAGTCCAAGGTGGGCCTTTAACCACCTATAAGGGCCTCTATGGGCCTACCTTAGGGCCACCAAGGAGGACATCCAACCTCAACTGGGTCCCAAAAGGTAGCCTACTACATATGCAAAGAAAGGTCCAAGGCACAATCAACCCATGGCCTAGTGGGCCATACACTAAGCCCAAAAACAAAGGCAACCTGGTGGGCCCTTAAGCAAGGTTAG
Source organism: Magnolia sinica (assembly GCF_029962835.1). Lineage (NCBI taxonomy): Eukaryota > Viridiplantae > Streptophyta > Magnoliopsida > Magnoliales > Magnoliaceae > Magnolia > Magnolia sinica. The sequence continues at coordinate 45,529,195 of NC_080580.1, forward strand.
GGCCCAACCATAAGGGTCATAGGTTCATTCATTGTGGTGGGCCTAATGGGCAGCCCATTATCCCAACATATGGGAAGTTCTTAAATTTTTAACACATGTAAGTTGGGCCTCACATCTCGGCCCAAGTATGGATTTATTATAGTGGGCAAATAAGGGCCCAACTACTTGAGTATTTGGCCCATAAGGCCCATCACAATGACATGGTAAATATAGGACCCAAGGGTTCAATTGGCCTATCAAAAGTTCCAGCCCAACCAAGGCTATAAGGCCCATACTTAACTAAGAGACTAGCCCAAGAAGAATCCTATTTGGGATGGGCCTTTAATCATACACTAATTAAGCCCAAAAAAATAAAAATTAAGATGATAAGATACTGACATAAATCCTCCTCAAATCTAGTGGGCCATATTGCCCCAAAGAACATCTATAGGCAACAGTTATTGGGCTCAATGCCAAATTCCAGCCCACCCAAATTTCTGGGTTGGTTGGAGTTCAACATTAGAAGTATTTCTTAGTATAATTAATTCTGGATGGCTTACACATCACTGTGGGCCCCACCAGATGAGAGAGGATATACAATACATATATGAAATGGGCCAGACCATTAGAATGCAAGCCCAGCAGTAGCCTAAGGCAGGGATGTCTCATGTGTAGGCAGCCCTATGGGCCTGGGGTATCTGGCCCAAAAATCCACCTAATGTGTTCTAATTGAATAAAAAGGGGGCAAGTATGATCGATCCCCTAAGGACCCTACATGGATGGGTGGTGGGACATTCAACACATCGAGGTGGGCCCACGAAGCAGGCTAGATGCCCCAGCCTGGGCGTCCCTGCCTAGCAGACCACTTCCAGCCATACCACGGGCAACTCAAATGTATTTTGGATCTAAAATTTTACAGAGTGATACTTCCATAGGTGACCTACACCCCCACAAAATTTCAAGATTTTTGGACACTTAGAAATATTTTAATTTATTTAAATAAAATAGACTGTCCAGAAAATCGGACTGACCTGGACGTCCCAACATGGTGGGCCAGTCCGGCCCTTGCCACGGTGTACACAGAGGTCCATTGGCCCTGAAATTTGGTAAGTGAGTCCTAGAATGGGTGGAACATATCTCCATAAAATTTCAAAATTTTTAGACATATATAAATATTTTAATTTATTTAAAGAAATCAATCTGTCCTAAAAATCGGACTGATCTGGACACTGTATTTGTAATAGGCCAGTCCAGCCACCACCATGGTGTGTACAGGTGTCCATTGACCCCAAAATTATGTAGGTGGGTCCTACCATAAGTGAAACACCTCTCTGCAAAATTTTATGATTTTTGGACACTCATAAATATTTTAATTAAATTAGGAATTTCAATCTGTCCAGGAAGAGATGTTGCTGTCCATGCATTGTTTACCCAATAAGGTGGGCCCAACCTTCATCCAAGAGGGGGAAAATGGAGGTTTAGTATTTTCTTCATAAAATAAAGTAAGGTGGGGTCCATAAAAGTGGCCCATCCTTCAGAGAAATCAAGCTGAAGTGTATGTTTTCCCTCCATACATGTGGGTTGGACAGCCCAACAAGGTGGACCGCCCACCCCTATGGGCCTCCTTTTTGGGTACCATATCATGGACCATCTGAGGTATGACCCATCACACCTCATGGTGGGGTCCACATCTTCTCATTACACCCCATACTTATAAAGAAAATAATGACACTCATGATCCAAAAATCCATGCCAAAGATTGAACATGACAATCCATGCAACAGTCCAAGTTTTTGGACAGCAATACATGGCTGGACACATCAGCCTATATCTCAATAATCCCAGCCATAAAAAGGGTGTGTGGCCTTCCTTAGTGGGCCCTACATAAGTCCAGATCACATACTAGGACTACGACACTTGCTTGCATTGATTAAGGTGTCCGATGATCATGGAGTTAGGTGATAAGAGCATCCCACCTTGCTGGATTTTTATTTTTATTTATTTTGGGACATCCAAGGCCCACTATAAATGGGCCACACACACACTATCATCCATACATCAGAGAAAGAGAAGAAGGAAAGAGAGTAATCCGGCCATGGGGATAGGGCCCCGCCACTAGTGGGCCCTCCCAAGAGTGAATCATACCCATACAACTACATTGATTTTACATGCAACATAAAATCACTACATGCATGATATATAATTGCTATGGATGGTTGGGATGCCATCCCAACATGATCCTTAGGGTCTAGATGACCTTAAGATAGAGTGGATTATTAAATACATCATGATGGGGTCCATGGAGAATGACCTCATCATGGATCATGACATGCATGTAGGATGGGCCAAAGGGCCACATCCATGGGATCAAATGGGATCCCCACCATGGATTGGTGGGTCTCATATGATCCATCTAGAAAGAAAAAAAAGATCAAAGGGTAGAAAATAAGATCAACAATTATAATCACCCACCTTGAATCTTCAAGCTACCACCAACACTAGGTACTCCAAGCTCCAAGCTTAAAGGTTCAATGGTCAAGATGAATTTGTGGTGGCTAGATGGAGGAAGAAAGGAAGGGGAAGTTGCTGGAAATTGGGAGAGGGAGGGCTGGGGGGAGTCATCATTACTCTCCCTCCTTGGTTAGAGAAAGAAATCATGACCTATGGTGATACAAACAATGCTTGCTAGGGTAGGTTAGGTGTGGGTAGTGTTTATGATGGATAGTGTTTATTCCATGGGAATTGTAGTGTGTGTGGGTGGTGTGCATGGGAACTTGTGCCTGAGAGTGGTCCATATGCTTTTGTACAAAAAGTGGGCCACATGATGAAATGCTCACAACTTTTGATCTATAAGTCGGATGAATGCACAAGACGCGTCGTTGGAATCGCAACGACGATGCGGTCACAATGGTATAGGTCTCAACTCGATCCGAGTCGGGTCTTCATGACTGGGCTCACGGATGACCGCAAACACTATCCAAGGGTCACGGGTCGCCGGGATTCGACCGGTAGGACCGCGAGATCAAGATGGACGGAATGCATACTCACACACACACATGCACACATGCGAACTCGGGTCGGGTCTCACAGGATTCGACCTCAGTCTCACTGAGATTATTACTACATTGTGACCCTACACTTGGGGTTGTAAACACACAGAAAAGAAGAGAGAGAAAGTGAAAGATAGAGATGAGAGAAGAAGGAACGAAGGAGAGAAAGAGAGCTACCAACTGAGGAAGAAAAACATTGAAGGAATCGAGTCCTTATTCGAGCCGTGGTAGTAGTAGAAGGGTAAGAACATCACTCCTTAGTTGCTCACAAAGAGCTATTCAAGCGTTAATCTTAACCTATAATTGTAAGATGATAAACTGAGTTAAACTAAGTTAACTCAGAAGGATGACTCATTAAAACCAAAGCTTGATTAGATTGAGGGTAGTTCGGACCAAAAGGTATCTACACCTAATTTGATTTAAATCAGAAAATCAATTCATTACTAGCCCTAAATCTTAGCCTAAGATTGATCCTAATCATATAGCTCATATAATAAGATAGCCTAACTTGAAGAGTCATGTTAATTATGCTAGGAATGGGGCACGAAAACATAAATCTAGATACATTAAGAAGAAATCAAGTTTCAAAGGTGAGGGATTCTTTTAAGCTTACCTTGATTTTAATTGATATAATTTATCCTACCTCTTACTTCACGTTATTATGATTCTCTCCCCACAATTGTTTAATTTACCGCCAACAATTATTTTCCCTTTGGGAATTATGATATGATGTTAATTATGAGTGATCTTTATTATTTTATGTGGGGCAATGGATACAAGCCTTGCCCTTGCCTTTATCAGTTTGTTGAGTTAGCCCTTGCTACTCTCCTCTTTGTTGAGTTAGCCATTGCTACTCTTCTCCTTTATTATGTTAGCCTTGTGCTATCTGCCTTTATGGCTTGGGCAGGTGTCTTAGAATTCCAAAGCTCCCATGATTCAATTTGTTTCCTCTTTAGTGCAAGTACTATATTGGAAATCTCACTTCTAGCGATCAAATAAATATAGTGGATGTAATACGGCCCTTGGTCGACACTGTTTCAATAAGAGGTAAACGCATTTGGTTTGGGAGAGTTATTTTACTCAATAATTAACAAAGGAATGATGAAGAGAACAATCACAATATTTATTTATTCTGAATTCATTTACATCCTTTATCTCCTTTGATACCAGAGTAAAATATTTATACAATCTAATGGCAATATCAAATGTCCTAATTATGTAGTTTGTCTTGATTGATTCCATGCTTTTGAGAAGATGTTCTAATCTTTCAACCCAAATTAGTGTCTCTTTCGACCACTTCTCTTAAGCTGACTGTCCACATAACAAACCCATCGTGCGCACACAACAAAGCCATTGTGCACACATGGCCATTGTGTGGGCCACTTGTCTGGATCAGTGATTGTGGGCCCCATCTCTGTTGTGCGGGCCACCTGTTGTACGCCCCACTCCGTTGTGCGCCCCACCTGTTGTGCACTGCACAACAGGTACTTCCAGTACCTGGATTGTCTTGAAGTCTGGATTCTCTCTTGCTTCTCTGATACTATTCCAATGAATCAACTATAGAGAGAAATGGAGTATTTATAGACTTCCGCACGTGCCAACCCCTCATATCCATTGTGCGACCCTAACAGTTATGCGTCACACAACGACTCTCCCTTAGTAACTAGTGTTGTGCACCGCACAACACTACTCTTCAATCACCTTCTGTTGTGCGCCGCACAACTTAATGGTGGAAAATCTATCTTCTTTTCGAGAATCTTCTTTCTTCTTCTGATCAATTTTATGCCTCAACAGATGCCCCCTTGATCCTGCATTTTTATTTTTTCTATCTTTAAAGTAAAAAATGTAGGATCAATCTTTAATAAATTGTACTTTTCCTTCCATGCGCACAATCATACGTTTGTGCACAATGCATCCTATGCACAACCATCTCAGCGCACAACATATGTCTATGCACAACTCAGGCTAGGAGCTCTATATAAGCCAGACTTGGTCCCATTCCACTCATTCAGAATTCTCATTTGATCCTCTCTGTGCGATACCTCTTCTGCACAACGCTTCTTAGCGCACAACACACCTTTGCGCACAACAACATTCTGCGCACAACCTACTCCAGCGCACAACCGAACTTTTGGGCACAACGGCATTTTACGCACAACCTACTCCAATGTACAACTGCATTTTACTCACAATCCATTCTGCATAACCAGAACCTCTGTCAAAAAAAATTCCTAAGCGCTTCGAATTTTCTCTGAACTTTCCTTCTTCAACGACTCGTTCTCAAAGACCGCATTCCTCCCCTGACAAACATGCCGCTGAATCCTCAAATCCTCAACCATTAGAAGATCGTCCCCAGAAAAAGACTCGATCGACTGAAAATTACTCTTCTTTTTTCAGAATACCAGCTCTACCCATTATTAATTTTGCTGATCGAATACAACGTCTTCCTGATCCCATTCGTCATGTCGTATTAATGAGAGAACTGGAGGGACTGCCAAAAGAGGGTCACGAATCTGATTGCGAAAACTAGCTGAAATCTGCTGCCAACTTTCGAACTGATGACTCTCGCCCTGCCCCTGCTGAATCTTCCCCTCGCTCCATTTTGAAGAGCAAGAAGTAGAAGAGCAAAGATGAAATTCTCCAGGACAAGATAAAAGATCATAATAAGAGACATTATCAGAACGTCTAGGATATGATCAAATCTTAGGTAGACATGATCAAATTTAAGAATCCTTATAAGAACGAGACTGTCATCATTCCTTTGGATCTTCAACGTAATCTTTCTATAATTCAGAGTGAGCCTTCCAATCACATGACATAGAACTGGCTATTATATGTAGCAAACTGGGTTATAAAAGAACTAAAGATTCTGAAAGGTTACCTTACAGAGAAATGTCTAGTACAGAAGACTGGTCAAATATCATACCCGTGCTTCTTCACTCAATGCTATAATCCCCATACTCTGTATCCCACTCATTACTTCGTAACTGTCCAACAACGCTTTCGCGATTGCGACTCTCTGTGGGGAAAAGATGAATTCAGGACACGTGGTCTCTTGTCTCAACACCAATTCTACAGCTCATGGGTTAGGGCCATCATTCAAAAATACAAAGAAGTCCTCATCGTGATGAACATATATGTAGTTATAGAAGCCACCTCTGATTTCTTCCATAAAGATACCCTGATTTATAAAGGATTTTTGAAGCACTGGTCTTCCGCCACAAACTCTTTCCATCTACCAATTGGTGAAGTGAGCATCACCCTATGGGATCTTCATTGAATGACCGACCTTCCTTTCACAGGCTCTTTCCTTGATGAATATATTCCTACCAATGCAGAATTTGCTTATGTCGCCCCCGGAAGAGTGCCTCACATTTCTGCCTCTACTATTGAGCTTTTCAGGGAGATGTCACACTTTCCAGATGTACACAAAATATCTCCACTCCAGTGCCTTGCACACTTCTTAAGATATTTGCAGTATATAATTTTAATATTTCTTTTCCTTTCCTTTCTTCTCTCTCTCTCTCTCTCTCTCTCTCTCTCTCTCTTTTTAAAAAAATATATTTATGTGTTTTCTCATATTTTCCTCTTCTCCTCAGATTTTCTGGCAGTCATTCCTCGGAGCTGGAATTTGCTCGTCGAAGAATAAGAGGCCCGACCACTTTTAGCCCCGAAACTGAACTAGCTACTTTCCTTGCATATTGGCTAAGTCTAGTCATCCTGCCTAGTTCGAAATGGTCAGATTCCATTTGTTCGACTTTGTTTGTTGCCGTAGGAGCCATGATGGAAGGTAAAAAGAAATATTCTCTAGCTCCCCCCATTTTATGCTCTCTGTACAGGGCTTTTGGAAACGTCGTGGTGCATTGCTTAAGCCCAGTAGTTGGAGCTACATCTTCATTCACCTCATGGCACTATTTTTCTGGTTGGTTAGGAATATACTTTCCATGGACATATAATGATCCCGAGAAGGCTTATGTTAATCCTGATCGTCCTCCCTTATGCTATTATCTCAAGCGTAAAATGGTGAAGAAGGCATACGAATGGGTCGTTGATAAAATTAAGAACATGGAATCCATAGACTTTTATCCATTCTATCTAACTCATTAGGCTGAGGACAGAGAAGTCAAAGACAATAATGATTTGGAACCTATAAAAAGAACTTTTCTGATTTGCATTCGATCTTGCAGTCTGCCTCTTCAAGAAGGAGTGGAATTTTAGAGAGAGCCCTACTACCCCAGTAGGTTTGTAAGACGATTTGGTTAGGACCAAACGGTGCCTCAAGCAGGAGAAGAGGTTACCTGTATAATGTAAAGTTATGGAGTCGGCTCATACAACTGGGCCCTACTATGGAAGCAGCTCTTGGCCAGGAACTTCGGTTCCCACTTTGTCCTTCCCAGATTCAATCATCAAGTGCAAGCTTCATATTCTTGGATGCGCTGGTGGTCACACTAGTATTAATTGTTGCGTAATTGTCTTCTCGTCGATCATCCCATCTGGATTCCACCTCCCAGACTGAGAAATTACAGACCAGAACAAGGGATAGGATACTTTGTTGAAAGAGATCATGCCGCAACTCCAGGGCAGCTTTGTCAGAAATTTCTACAGAAGAACCCATTAGGGAGATAAAGTCGCCCAACACATTGGATGGGTGGATTGCCTTCGGATCCCCTTTAGATCTCATCAAGCACGCAGAAAGATAAATCACACCCGTTGATGAATTCGAGACCCCTGACGCCATTCTTTCTTCTCCCACTCGAGAAGCAGAGGGTTAAACTACAGCTGTGGCTCCTTCTACTATAGATCGAACTATGACTGTGATTTCTCCTACTGCGTGTCAGACCGCTACTACAGCTTCTCCCATGACTTGATCACAAGCCAAATCTTTATCTCTAAAAGTTTTAGCATAATAACATCCTTCTCCTTCTCAAGGTGTTCGTCTTCTTCCCGTAAAGACTGCTTTTATCGAAAAACAAACAGTTTCTGAAGAAGATAGTTCATCAAATTATTCTGCAGATACTTCAATCAGTGAAACATCTTCTTCTACCAGCTTGACTGATGAAGGGAACGTTTTAGATGAAAATCAAGAAGAGGATGCCGAAGTGGATGTTGGTGAGGAAGGTGAGGACAAAGCTGATATTTCACCCATTGAAATTTAGTCAGATCATCCAGATACTTCTTCTCTGGTTAGAGTGACTTCTCTTGAAGAAGAACAACTTAATTACGGGGGTTCTAGCAGTTCTCCAGGTGCAAACATTTTTAATTCTTTCGATGCTTCATACTCCCCTTGTATTGTAGAAGCTGCCGAGGTAATTGCTCAGAGCCACACTGCTCTCCCGACTATAGTGGAGGTTTCGACATCTAGAGAAGCAGAAATTCCCTTATTTAGCACTCAAGTAGAAGCGAAGAATTTATTTTTTCCTCAGAGCATAGAAGTGAACCAGGATACTATATAAGCTTCACCAGTTGTTATTGCAATTGTTGATATCCTTGTCCATGTTGAGAAATCCTCCATTGCGCGTCCTTCTCCCATCTAACTGGTAGCTCGGAGATTGGAATTCTTTTCTGGTCCTGTTGACATTCCGACTCCAACAACCTTGGATTCAAGTATTGGGGTTCACGAACTATCTCATAATGTTGTGGTTGCAGCTGCAGACATACTTGTATCTTTTAAGGTAGGAGTATTGTAACGTCTCAGAAAAATTCGTACAGAGACCCGAGTACCACCTCAGGCAGAAATCACTACGGACCAAATCCTTTAGAAATTAGACAAGAATTATAAGTGCTAAACGAGACTACCTGTGGAATTAGCACTAATCACTTTAAATATGAACTGCAAGACCCAAAACGTGTAGAATCATTAACGCTACATTACCTTGAAATCTAAAATCAATCCCTAAACCCAGATGCTCTCGGGAGTACATTGAAACTCCGTATCGGACTTGGACTGCACGTCGAAAGTCCGATTACTACAAAACTATATGGTTATGACCGCATTACTGGACTTGACAACCAACTCGAAAATCAAGTCCTAATAGTACCCAAAAATGCACAACTTGAGCCCGGAGCGAAGTGTGTGAGAAATGTGAATATCTTTAGAAAACGAACTGAAACTTAAGTGAATTGAGTCATTCGCTCATAGGACAAATCTAAGGATTCAGAGTGTCGAAATCTGACCCAATTACACCCTCGAATCAGGAAAAATTTCTAACACATGTTAGTGCATTTGTGGCCCTGATCGAGTACCGGTGACCGTTGAACTGGAACTGGTCCACCATGGCTGATCTGTAAATCTGATCGGACCAAAAACTTAACTCGACCTAGATCCAATGTCAGGGAGCTTAAGTCCGATCGCATGTAGAAAAGGGCCCCTCAGATGTGCTCCGTTGGATGGAACAGTCCGTATTTGGTTATAACTTAAGTGTACCATGGCCATGGGACCATTCTCATCACTTCTGGGCCTATATAAGGGACTTAAACCCTCTCCCTCCCTCCACATACGAATTTTCAAACCCTAGAGAGAGAAGAGAGAGAAAAGAGAAGGAAAGAGAGAGAAAATGAGAGTGAAAGTTGGAGTTTGTTCCTTAGATTCAATCCCGCTGCTCCACGTGTTAACCACCCTTCCCATATCATTATTTCGGTGATTCTAATTCTGTTCTTAGGTAAGAAAACCTAACCCTAATCTATTTTAGGGTTTCCAATAGTGTAAGTGGTGGAATAGCTAACTTATTCCCTGTTATAGGTCGTTGTGGTGCCGTAGACAAAGACTTAGCTTTTAAACTGAGTTTGTTACGAGTCTACCGGTGAAAGGTGCAGATTATAAATGTTTAAGTTATGGTTTTCAAGGCTTTCAATCTTAGTTAATAATTTGTGACTGACTTGGATGCTACCACATGCTTAAATGCGTTGTTTCCCGCACTTTACACATATATATGAATTATGTTGAATAAAGTGAAATCCATGTGTTTGTTGATATTCTTGAATGAATATAGAATTATGATTGGTGCTTGCCATGATTATTAATTGTAAATGCATGATCGTTGTATACGTGGCATCTCCTTTGTGAAAGGATTTGCTATAATATGTGTTTTAACTGAGTTGTTACATATGTGTAATATGTGTAGTCTAAGCGTCTGATAAAATGCCCCAATGAGGAAATACTTGTTGAAATGCATGTAATGAGGGTGTTGAGATAGGATTGTCAATTTCCTTAACTATGGCTATAGTTTCTTTTATGTAACCTATATCGCTACTACGTGCTTTATGGTTGAAATGCCTATGTATGCTAACATGTACCCTATGTGTTTGTTGAAATGCTCATGGGAGATCTGTATTTGATTTCAGTCACCACATATTGTTTTGGCTTACTATATGTGAATGCTATTATTTGGAAGGTGTTTGGGACTATTACGTAGTCCAGGCAATTGGTAACAGGTTCCGACAAAGTAGTTGAAGTTGTTTTCACCACATAGGACATGTTCAATGAATCTGAGCTGTACTTCGATTGTCGGCAGTGGTTAGGCCACACAGAGTGCTTACGCACTTCATGTCGATCATCTCGATGTGTGCTCGTACTAATTGGGCTCGTCAAGTAACCCGATTGACCCGATGTATGCTCACCATGTATAGATGCTATTGCTTGAACCTAAGGTACCAAACTCACCAGTGGAAACCCCGTTAACCTTGGTACCTCGATCCGCTAAGACTCATGAGCTGGACATGGTGGTATGGGACACCGTGGTCAAGCTGTCAGCCTACGCTGGGGTGATGAGCCTCCTTGTAGTGACTAGTGAGCAACACCGCCTCGTGAGCCGAATACGGTGGTATGGGACATTGTATTCGAGCTGTCAGCCTACACTGATTAGGTGACAAGCCCTTTGTATTGACCTCAAGCATCCTCTGAGACTGCGTTGAGGTGATGAACCTTTTTGTAACAACTAGAGTATAAACTAGGCCTACACTGATCAGGTGACGAGCCCTTTATAGTGACCTAGAACCATAACATCATATAAGATTTACTAGGACTGACGACCCTAGAATGGATCATTATTCTGAAAATGATATAAGGGAGGTACCTTAGCTTCCCAATCCTACTGTATGAAAGGGTCTAATAAGAACTCGGTAATCACGCTCATGCACCGCATTGCATGTGCCTTTGGCGTTGGTGTTAAGCACAGAGGAAGGGGTGCATGCGGCGATCGTAAGAGGAAGATTGTAGAGGGAGTGCAGGAGCGGGCATGCATCATTAATACATATCATTTTTGTATTAACTATAGTACTTAGGGATGCTTGATTGAATTGATAACATGTTAACCTTTGCCTTATAGCTCCACTGAGTTGATCACTCACTCCCACGTTCTGGGACGGTGTTGTACACACCAACCAGATTCTGTCTTACCTGCAGGTGATGGCGATGCTTATGAGGTAGAGCCGGACTATTACGATGACGAGGAGTTCTCCTATATGCAACTCTCTGGCCGATCTATGTAGACCTGGAGTTGCGCTGGCGGGGCTGCAGGGTTTTGGACAGAGAACTTTACACTTATTTTGTACATTTTGGAACTAAACTTGTAATTATTTAACCTAGTGACAATCATACTCTGAGGGCTTGCTATTACCCTTATACAGTTTATATACATATCACAGTCTTCCACTTGCATAATTTAATTTGTCCCTGGAGTATGATATGCTGTTTTGGTATAATCCCATTCATTTTAAGACACTAATACGGACAACATTTAATCATCATTATCTATGTTGCATAAGTGATGCGTTGGAACTCAGGAGTTGAGTTTATGCTCAACCCCCGATTTTAAGGGTGTTACAAGTTGGTATCAAAGCATGATTTAGATTAAAATGGACCTTGGTTATGGTCACACGATGCCCACTGATGTACTTTGACTTATGAGGGTGAGATAGAACGTAGAAACAGTTATAGGATTTCCAGTTTCGTTGGACGTCGGATTAGGCCGAAATTGACCTTCGTAGTTAACTCCGTAGGCCCCGTGGATCGTGTAAGATGATTCAAATCTCTCCTTAGTCGGTCCATCAATGAGTTTAGACACCGATTTAGTCAATCCCGCGTGCAAAACATGCTAAAACGTGAATAATTGCAAGTGGGAGTGTGAATATGTATCGAACCAATGTGGGGGGCCATACTGCTACTTAAAATGGGATCCGAGGTGGGTCTCATGACTTTTCGGCACCCGAGGGGGTGTGACCCCACCCTGTGTAGACCCACCTTCGGCGAGGCAGATGCTCGGTGGGGCCCCCACCACTCGACAGGGCCCCGCCAGCCGACCGATCATGTGGGCCCCTAGCACGTGTGGAACCTCCCCTCCCACTCTAAAAACCCTCATTGGGATCGTTTTTGCAAAAATCCAACCCCCTTTACTTGATATTCTCTCCTAAACCTCTCAAATCCTTCTTCCTCTCTAATCCATTACACCAACCCACCTTCCAAGCTTCAAATCTCCTTCTCCTTTATCACAACCCTCCCTTTTGTCACTCTAAGTGCTTCAAACCCTACTACCTCTTTCAATTTCCTCTCAAATCTCCTTTCATACCTCTAGAACACCTCCTTTTTCCCCATTTTTTAATTTACATCATTTCCCTCCTTCCTTCCCATTTGAGAACACAAACCCCTTTATGTTTCTTAAAACTCTAATACCCACCAACCCATCTTGTTTTCATGGTTTTCTTTATGGTGGTCATCGCCATCTTCTCCATCTCTACACTCTTGTCTCTCATGATGAGGAAAAGAGTGGCCCCGGATGAGGCCGGGCCAAGCCGACCATGCTGTCCTATGAGGAGGGCGGATGCCAAAGCAAGTACTAGTGCTGGGCAAGAACGGAGGTCCAAGCGGGACCTTGATCCTTGGATTCTATTGGAGAGATCTATACTATCGAGTATCGGTCTCGGTAAGTTCCATAACCGCAAGGTCGTATTTGAAGCGCATGTCGATGAGAAGTTATCTGGGATGTACCCAGTCATTGACTTTCTCGCGGATAATGGGTGGGGTCCCATATTCGAGGCAAAGGAGCCTGCAAGTGAGAACACTGTGCGCACCTTCTACATCCTCATTCAAAACCCGTTGTTGAAGCCTCTCTAATTTTTCATCCCTTTGGGAAGGCAGGAGATTACGATTGGTGTGGATGAGATTGCTTGTGTCATGGGTATTGAGAGGGGATCAGTGCATACTAGCGAGGGGGATTGCGCTAGTGAGTGGGAGAAGAGACTCCGCACGCGATTCCTCTGTGGCCAGGTCGAGCATTGGAGGCGGGGGACTGACCTTGCTTCATCTAAGATGACAGATGACTTTTGTCTGCTCCACAACATATGCACATTTAACGTGTATCCCCGAGCGAGAAATTGCACCGAGTGCATGAGGTTCATGGTGGACTTCCTATTTCGAGTTGGAAAGGGAGACAGTGTGTCTACCCACTCTCATCCTGTCACATATGGTCAAAGCGACAAGGTCTAATAGGGAAAACACCGCGCTGCCATTCGGCCGACTGGTTTGCAAGATCGTCTGCCAATACAGCTTCCGAATCCATATGGATGATGTCGCCCCAATCCATGTTATCAGTGCAAGCATGCTTGACAGCATGGGGATTGACGAAAGGCAATGCCGAGCCCACCTTGGGGGGTAGATTGACGATACAGAAGAAGAGAGTGTTGATGTCGAAGAGGAAAGTGACGAGATCGAAGAGAGCGAAGGTGAGGAACATAGTGGTGATGAAGAAGGACGAAGTGGTGAGGAAGGCAGTGAAGATAAGAGCGGTGGTGGGGAGGAAGGACATGCAAGGGAAGAAGAGGAGGCACAAGAGCCGGATGAGGCACCTCCTCCTGCCATACAGGTGCCTGAGATGGATCGGGCTGCTTCAGAAGCCCGCTGGGCTCGAATTAAGGAGAGCCAAGCCGCCCTGTGACAGGAGGTCGGTCAGGTCCGGGCTGAACTTGGAGAGACTCGAGCCAAGCTTGAAGAGAACGAGGCCTTCATGAAATGAAAATTCAAGAAGGTGTCTCGTACCTTGAGGGCTATCCTGTGCTGTGTACAGGATAAGGGTGCACCTCCACCATCATCAGATTCTGACGACTAGATATACATGTAGTCATCTTCTCCTTTATTTTGTTGTTCGTTTGCTTGTTTCTATGTATAACCTTGATAGGCTTAGTTGTATGGTAGGGTTAGTGGTGTATTTTAGTGTTTAAAGCTAGTTTAAATTAGCTCACATACATCTTCTGTCATGATTCATGTAATACTACATCTCAGGTATTGTGATAAATTTTGGTAAATGAAATGCATGAAGCTTCTTGAATTTGAATACGTGTGATGTGTGGATGCGTGTATGATCATGTGCTGAATTTGACACGGGTTGCACCCTATGTTGTATTTAGGGAATGCCACCTAATAGCACGCGGACCTCGGCATGTCTCTCACTAGGCGAGTTGTTTGACGGGGCACCTCCCCTAAGCGATAGCCGTACGGACCCCAGCTTGGGTCCGATTCACGACACCATGCCGGATTCTCAGTCGACCACTGGCCCCGCCGCTGGGCCGACACCTATGACACCACCTGTGGTACCACCTGTTACATCATTGGTTCCTGAGCAGAACCATGCGTCTACCTCGATGCCTCACATATCGTAGTCTGCTCTGCCTCCTGATAGGCTGGAGCAAATGATGCTGTTGATGCAACAGTAGCAGATATAACAACAACATTAGCAGCAGCAGTTTCTGACTACCATCGCAGGGGTCTTTGCCCAGAGCATGGGTGTAGCTCCGCCTGCTCCATTTGTGCCCCTTGCTGGGAATACAGGTGCTAGCGGCCTTTTCAAGTGATTCCAGCGCTTGCAGCCTCCTACCTTTGCGGGTACTCACCGACCCAAGGAGGCCGAGTATTAGCTTGACCGCATCTTTAAGATGCTAAAGCTGCTGCACTGCACTGAGGCAGAGCAGATGGAGTTGGTCACCTTTATGTTCGAGAAGGAGGCCAGCCTCTGGTTGGACAGTGTCCTTTGGACTGTTGCCGTTGGATACGTATGGACGTGGGCAGCTTTTGAGACCCGCTTTCATGAGAAGTATTATCCCCTCACTTATCGGCATGAGAAGGAAAGTGAGTTTCTTCACCTCCGTCAGGAAGGGATGACGGTAGTAGAGTATGAGAACAAGTTCACGGAGCTGGCTAGATATGCTCCCCTGATATTGGCAGACCAGCCGATGCAAATATGGTGATTTTCTGAGGGCCTGCGACCCGAGATACGCTAGAAGATGTGTTGTGCCAGCATATCTAGCTATGCTGAGCTAGTGGGCATGTCTCTTCGAGCGGAGCAGGACGGGGATAGGTTATCCCGCACTCGTAGGCCTATGGTTTCTAAGCCACGACCTAAGTTGCCGAGTAGGCCGTTCCTCGGCAAGAGGCCACGTGCAGACTCGCCTCCCAGGCTCGCGGCTCCACTAGCCCCTATGAGGTGACCAGACTTGTGGTGCACTTACTGCAGGAGGGCGGGCCACGCAGATACTTATTGTTTCACCAAGATGAGGGACAATGGCTTCTCGCCACCTTAGAGGATCAACTGCCAGCTTCCTTAGACGATTGCTGCTCCACCTCTACGGTCAGCACCAACACATCCATCTTTCAGGCCACCCGCAACTTGATTTAGGCCACCTCAACAGCCTATGGTACCTCAGCCCAACCGTTCACAGTAGGCTCGGGTACATGCGCTTACAGCTAAAGCGCCTGAGGCAGACGTAGCATCGTTGGCATTTGAAGTTATGACACAGATCCAAGGTACTCCAGTTTTCTTTTTAGTGGACACTGGGTCCACTATCTCCATCATTTCATGCACGGCAATCAAGCGACTAGCGTTGGATACTACTCCTACGAAGGGAGTGAGAATCACTACCGCTACAAGGACCTTTTCAGACGTTACCCAGATTTGTGAGGCTTGCTCAGTAGATTTGGGTAGCAGAATGATGCTCGTTGACCTGATTGTCGCCCCACTATGGCACTATGACGTTATCCTCGATATGGATTGGCTCACCGAAATGAAGGTGGAGATTGATTGCGATACCCAGGTAGTGACAGCCTACGGACCTGAGGGCACGATCTTTACTTTTCCAGTGCAGGTCAGTTGGCCCTGTCATGTTGGTTGTTATGCTACCTTACTAGAGCATGTTGATGGGCCGACGTTAGGAAATATGCCAGTAGTCTAGGAGTTTGAGGACGTGTTCAGGACGATCCCTAGATTACCTCCTCAGCGCGAGATCGATTTTATGATTGATCTTGTGCCTGGTGCGACACCCATCTTGTTACCCACATATCGTATACCTCCATGTGAGATGGAAGAATTGAGGAAACAAATTGACAGCTTGTTGGATGCGGGCTTCATAAGACCCAGTGTGTCTCCTTGGGGAGCACCTGTGTTGTTTATGAAGAAGAAAGACGGTTCACTACGATTGTGTATTGATTATCGCAGGCTGAATCAGGTGATGGTAAAGAACAAATATCCTTTGCCCAAGATAAATGATCTGTTCGATTAGTTGAAGGGGGCACATATTTTTCAAAGATTGACTTGCAGTAAGGGCATCACCAGTTGTGTGTCAGGGATGAGGACGTGCAGAAGATGACTTTCAGGACCAGTTTTAGACATTATGAGTTTCTCGTTATGTCGTTTGGACTTAAGAACGCACCGGCCGTGTTCATGGACTTGTTGAACAGGGTGTTTCGGCCATTTCTATTCTGATTCGTCATCGTATTTATTGATGACATCCTGATTATTCCAAGAGTTGGGAAGATCATGAGGAACACCTGCGAGCAGTCTTTGATACTCTCAGGAAGAACCAGTTGTTTGCACAGTATAAGAAGTGCGACTTCTGGAAAGAAGAAGTCAAGTTCCTGGGACATGTCGTGTCCAAGGAAGGGATAGCTGTGGACCTTGCTAAGGTAGCCGCAGTTCAGGATTGGGAGCATCCTGGTTCGGTTACTGAAGTGAGGAGTTTTCTTGGTCTAGCAGGTTATTATCGACGATTCATTTGAGACTTTTCTGAGATTACCAGACCCTTGTCTCAATTGACTCAGAAGGATCCTAAGTTCACTTGGGAGGAGTTGAAGGACAAGTTGACGTCCGCCCTTGTGCTAGTATTGCCAGAGCAAGGGGTCAAGTATACTATATACACCGACGCGTCTCGTGTCGGTTTGGGTCGTGTCCTTATGTAAAAGGACAGGGTGATTGCTTACGCCTCGAGACAGTTGAGAAAACACAAGGAAAACTACCCTACACACGACCTCAAGTTAGCAGCTATCATCTTTGCATTGAAGCTCTGTATAAATTACCTCTATGGAGAAGAGTTCGAGTTCTTTTACGACCACAAGAGCCTCAGGTACATATTCACCCAGAGGGACCTGAATATGAGATATCGACGATGGATGGAAACCTTGAAAGACTTCAAGTTCGAGGTCTCCTATCATCCGGGCAAGGCCAATCTTGTGGCAGACGCGTTGAGCCGCAAGAAGAAGATAACATTTGTGGCTTCGCTGATGATAGCGGAATGGGATATGGTAGAGTGTGTGCGAGACTTTGAGCAGAAGCTTATGGTCAAGGAACCGTTTGAGAGCATCACACATATTCGGGTTCAACCACTGATTGATGACAGGATCATTGCGGCTCAGATAGACGACGATTAGCGAAGATGAGAGAGCAACTTAGTGATGATGCATACTCTGAGTGAAGAGTTAGTACGGATGGGGGTTTATGTTACCGTGGCGGCCTATGGGTCCCAAATCTTCCTGACTTGAGAAAGGAAGTCCTCGAGGCTGCTCATGATTCGAGGATGACAATGCATCCTGGCAGTACAAAGATGTTCCGCGACATGAAGAGGTCGTATTGGTGGGACAACATGAAGGCCCACATAGCAGAGTACGTATCACTTTATCTCACGTGCCAGCAGGTCAAGGCCGAACATCGCTGACCTCCCGGACTGCTTCAGCCCATGCCCATAGCTGAATGGAAATGGGACTTCATCTCTATGGATTTCATCTCAGGACTACCGAAGACGAGGAAGGGGCATGACTCCATATGGGTGATGGTGGACAGGTTGATAAAATCGGGTCATTTTCTCCCTATTAGAGTTTCGAACTCCGCAGACGAGTTGGCCAGGTTGTACATCAAGGAGATTGTGCGTCTACATGGAGTTCCTCTGAAGATTATGTCGGATCGAGACACGCGATTCACATCTATCTTCTAGACTCGTATCCAGGAAGCCATGGGTGTGAAATTGAAGTTCAGTACCGCGTTCCACCCACAGACTGACGGGCAGACGGAATGGGTAAACCAGGTGTTAGAGGACATGTTGCGAGCTTGCGTGCTGGATTTTAAGGATGGTTAGGACGATTGTCTTCCTTATGCAGAGTTCGCGTATAACAACAGTTTTCAGGCGAGTATTGGCATGGCTCCCTATGAGGCCTTGTATGGACGCCCCTGCCGGGCAGTGCATTGCTGGGCATAGGTTGGCAAGAAGAGCCTGATTGGACCAGAGTTAGTTCAGGCAACCTCAGAGAAGATTGACATTATCAGGCGTCGACTTCTGACAGCACGGAGCAGACAAAAGAGCTACGCCGATACGAGGTGGCGGTAGCTAGAGTTCAAGGTTAGGGACCATGTATTCCTAAAGGTTTCCCCGATGAAGGGAGTCCTTCGGTTTGGAAAGAAGGGAAAGCTCACGCCGAGATTTGTTGGCCCATTCCAGATACTGAACCTAGTGGGTGTGGTGGCATATTGCCTTACTTTGCCCATACCACTCGTAGGCGTGCACAACGTATTTCATGTGTCCATGTTGAAGAAATACGTTCCTGCTCCTTCCCACATTATCAAGTGGGAGCAGGTGCAGTTGAGTGAGGATGCTACCTATGTATTACGTCCAACGCGTATACTAGATAGGAAGGAGCAGGTGCTGCGCAGTAAGGTGATTCCACTTGTGAAGGTTCTGTGGACACACTACACTGAAGAAGAGGCTACTTGGGAAACAGAAGCCGAAGTTCGCAAGAGCTACCCATAGATTCTTGAGGAGTACGAAAATGTACTAATTTCGATGATGAAATTTTTCTTTAAGGGGGGTAAATTGTAACGTCTCAGAAAAATCCGTACAGAGACCTGTGTACCACCTCAGGTAGAAATCACTAAGGACCAAATCCTTTAGAAATTAGACAAGAATTATAAGTGCTAAACGAGACTACCTATAGAATTAGCACTAATCACTTTAAATACGAACTGCAAGACCCAAAACATCTAAAATCATTAACGCTGCATTACCCTGAAATATAGGATCAATTCCTAAACCCAGATGCTCTCGGGAGTACATTGAAACTCTGTATCGGACCTGGACCGCACGTCGAAAGTCCGATTACTAGAAAACTATACGGTTATGACCACAGTACTGGACTTGACAACCACCTTGAAAATCAAAATGGTGTCAGAATACGAAGATTCTAGTCTGGAATGAAAGAGTACTAAAGTACCTTTTAGATGACTAATGCACAACTTGAGCCCGGAGCGAAGTGTGTGAGAAACGCGAATATCTTTAGAAAACGAACTGAAACTTAGGTGAATTGAGTCGTTCACTCATAGGCCAAATATAAGGATTCAAACCGTTGGAATCTGACTTAATTACACCCTCAAATTAGGGAAAATTTTTTAACACATGTTAGTGCACTTGTGGCCCTGATCGAGTACCGGTGACTGTTGAACTGAAACTGATCCGCCACGGCCGATCTGTAAATCTGATCAGACCGAAAACTTAACTCGACATAGATCCAATGTCGGGGAGCTTAAGTCCGACCGCATGCAGAAAAGGGGCCCACAGATGTGATCCATTGGATCGGAACAGTCCGTATTTGGTTATAACCTAAGTGTACCATGGCCCTAGGGCCATTCTCATCACTTCTGGGCCTATATAAGGGCCTTAAACCCTCTCTCTCCCTCCACACACGAATTTGCAAACCTTAGAGAGAGAAGAGAGAGAAAAGAGAAGGAAAGAGAGAGAAAGTGAGAGTGAAAGCTGGAGTTTGTTCTTGGGATTCAATCCCGTCGCTCCACGTGCTTAACCACCCTTCTCATATCGTTATTCTGACGATTCCGATTCCGTTCTTAGGTAAGAAAACCTAACCCTAATCTATTTTAGGGTTTTCAATAGTGTAAATGGTGGAATAGCTAACCTATTCCCTGTTATAGGTCATTGTGGTGCCGTAGACAAAGACTTAGCTTTTAAACTGAGTTCGTTATGAGTCTATCGGTAAAAGGTGCGGACTATAAATTTTTAGGTCATGGTTTTCAAGGCTTTCAATGTCAGTTAATGATTTATGACTGACTTAGATGTTACCACATGCTCAGATGCGATGTTTCCTGCACTTTACACATATATATGAATTATGTTGAATATAGTGAAATCCATGTGTTTGTTGATATGTTTGAATGAATATGGAATTATGATTCGTGCTTGCCATAATTATTGATTGTAAATGCATGATCGTTGTATATGTGGCATCTCCTTTGTGAAAGGATTTACTATAATATGTGTTTTAACTAAGCTATTACATGTGTGTAATGTGTAGTCTAAGTGTCTGATAAAATGCCTCAATGAGGAAATACTTGTTGAAATGCATGTAATGAGGGTTCCCTTAACTATGGCTATAGTTTCTTTTATGTAACCTATATCACTACTACATGCTTTATGGTTGAAATGCCTATGTATGCTAACATGTACCCTATGTGTCTGTTGAAATGCTCATGTGAGATCTGTATTTGATTTTAGTTGCCACATGCTGCTTTAGCTTACTATATGTGAATGCTATTGTTTGGAAGGTGTTTGGGACTATTACATAGTCTAGGCAATCAGTAACAGGTTCTGGCCAGGTGGCTGAAGTTGTTTTCGCCACACAGGACGTGTTCGATGAATCCAAGCCATACCTCGGTTGTCGACAGTGGTTAGGTCACATGGAGTGCTTACTCACTTCATGTCAATCATCTTGATGTGCGCTTGTACTAATCGGGCTCGTCAAGTAACCTGATTGACCCAATGTTTGCTCACCATGTATGGATGCTATTGCTTGAACCTAAGGTACCAAACTCACCAGTGGAAACCCCGTTAACCTTGGTACCTCGATCCGCTAAGACTCATGAGCTGGACATGGTGGTATGGGACACTGTGGTCGAGCTGTTGGCCTACGCTGGGGCGACGAGCCTCCCCGTAGTGACCAGTGAGCAACATCGCCTCGTGAGCTGAATACGGTGGTATGGGACACTGTATTCGAGCTGTTGACTTACATTGATCAGGTGATGAACCCTTTGTAGTGACCTTGAGTATACTCTGAGATTGCGTTGAGGCGACGAGCCTTTCCGTAGCAACTAGAGTATAAATTAGGCCTACACTGATCAGGTGACGAGCCCTTTGTAGTGACCTAGAACCGTAACATCATATGAGATTTACTAGGACTGACAACCCTAGAATGGATCATTGTTCTGGAAATGATATAAGGGAGGTACCTTAGCTTCCCCATCCCACTGTATGAAAAGGTCTAATAAGAACTCGGCAATCACGCTCATGCACTGCATTGCATGCGCCTTTGGCATTGGTGTTGAATACAAAGGAAGTGGTGCATGCCACGACCGTAAGAGAAAGATCGCTAAGGGAGTGTAGGCGAGGGCATGCATCATTAATACATATCATTTTTATATTAACCAGAGTACTTAGGGATGCTTGATTATATTGCTTTATCATTATTGCTTGATTCAATTGTTAACATGTTAACCTTTGCCTTATAGCTCCACTAAGTTGATCACTCACTCCCATGTTCTGGGATAGTGTTGCACACACTAATCGGACTTTGTCTTAGCTGTAGGTGATGGCGATGCTTATGAGGCCGAGCTGGACTATTACGATGACGAGGAGGAGTTCTCCTATATGCAACTCTTTGACGGGTTTATGTAGACCTGGAGTTGTGTTGGCGGGGCTGCAGGGTTTTGGATAGAGAACTTTACACTTTATTATTTTATACATTTTGGAACTAAACTTGTGATTATTTAAACTAGTGACAATCATACTCTGAAGGCTTGCTATTACCCTTATACAGTTTATATACATATCACAGTCTTCTGCTTGCGTAATTTAATTTGTCCTTAGAGTATGATATGCTATTTTGGTATAATCCCATTCATGTTTAAGACACTAATATGGACAACATTTAATCATCATTATCTATGTTGCATAAGTGGTGCGTTGGAACTCGGGAGTTGAGTTTATGCTCGACCCTCGATTTTCAGGGCATTACAAGTATCTTCTATTCCAGCCACTTCTCAGATTGCCCCCAGAGAGGGTACACTTTTTTTTTTTAAATTCTTACAGTTCTTATATATTCAACTCTAAAATTTCTAATTATGTCATTCTTTTCATTTTTCAGCTATAATTATGTCGACTTCTTATGGATCTGTAGGTTTTAATTATGTTGCCACGATCTCTGATAGAATTTCTCTGGAGAAAGTATTGCCTCTTATGCTTGTATTCTTCAAGAACACTATTTCTGTCATCGTAAGTGCCTTTAAAGATCCTGCATAATGGCCCTTTTTAGACAGTGCCTTAGCTATTCTTGAACATTCGGGGAGGATGGCCCATATCAACGTTCTTCCTCTGTATGACTCCTTGTTGCAATTCTATAACTTCATAAATAATTTGGAATCAGCACCGAGTATAATTATTGCTCTGGATATTTTGGATCGTCAAAAAGAACTAACATCCCTCAAAGTAAAGATTTCCCCAACTGACAATTTAATATCTGGTTATGACATTGAGCATCAATCTCTTCATGATAGGTTGAAGGCCTCTGACAAGAATAGGGTGATCATTAAAAATCATTTCGCTTTTCTGCAGAAAGAGATCGCTTTGCTCAAAGTGAAGAAACAAGAGGAGGAATTAAATATTTGTAAGATTAAAGAAGAAATTGAAGTCAATGTTCATATTACTGATATTGAAAGAATTGAGCAAACAAAGAATAAAGAAATAGCTGCCTCGATGGAACGAGAACTGGCTTATGTTCCCGATTAGGCCAAAATTATTCTTGAAGCTGAACAAACTCAAGCTGCAATGTAAGTTTGATTGAAAGAAGATTTACAGAGATATATGACAGCATTAGGTATGCCAAAGGGGCCCCGTGAAGCTATAACTCTTATGAGTTCACTGGGCTTATCACTGCCGGGGAGTTCACAAACCGCGATCCATCAGAGGGGCCCAGTGAAGCTACCGGGGTCGTGAACTCAGTGGGATTTACGCACAGGATTGGCCATAGTAACTCTCTAGAGTTCACAGGGCACGCAAGACTACCTTAGGGTACCAAATTCAAGGCCGCCAGTCCATTAATGAGGGGGGTAATTTATTTTAGAGACTTTATCCTCATGAGTTACTACTGAAATTAAGCTAAGAATCTGGGAGGTTTTATGCATGGTTGGATTATCTATGGACAATGTCCAAAGAGCGCACACTGCAGCTCGCATTTTCTTCGTTTATAAGGTTGGACCCATTCACGGGAGGGAATTTTCTCTCACCTTCCCCCGTGACGCTGTCGAAAGCTATACAGATGGCATTGGTTTCACGCGTGATTAGCCCCCTTCTACCCTTGGTCGTTTATAACTTTTGCTAGTGATTGACTTCATCCGCTACCCGCATGGGTCTAAGTATGTGATGGCCTATTTGGGCTTTTTAGGGCCACTGGCTTCTCACTGCTACCCACATAATTTTAATTACTTTGTTAAGAATAATGAATCTTGTTCATGGTTGGCCTTTTAGGCTTGTTCCATTGCTGTCATAAATGATAGATAGCCATCGTTGTCACGAAACTTGTGGTTTTGATGAATCAATAAATAATATATATCGCCATGTCGATGACAACATTTGCGATAGTGTCTTTAAAGTAGAGCATCAATTTTGGTGATAATATCATTTTAACGATTAACCATGGTGATAATCTCCATTTGGCGATAATCATAATCGATGCTTGACAATGATCGACAATAAGACTGATATGCTTGAAAATGCTTGAGAATTTGCTTGCCTTTTATTCATTCGTATATGGAAGAATACATGGCATTGCCTTTTGAGGCTATTTTATCATTTTGCTTATTCTTGCCCCCTTTTGATTTAGAAGGATTATACTAATAATCTTTTGGATCAAAATTGCACCCGTCTTCAAGGATGATACTTTTTGATAAATCGGGCGTTGACTGGTATGCTAATACCCCGTCCATCTTGATCCACAACTTTGTACACCCCATTGGAGTATACTTCGATTATTATGTATGACCCATCCTATTTGGGGTCAAACTTGCCCCCTGTTCGGCGGGTGACCACTATCGGTCTCTTTAACATTAACACCATGTCACCCTTCTTGAAAGAGCGATGCTTGACTTTCTTGTCGAAGGCGGCGGAGATTCTTGCTTGATATAATTGCAATCATTGTTAAGCTACCAGTCATTTTTCATCTAGCACATCTAATTCTGCCAACCTTATTTTTGCATTTTCATCATTTGTAATTGACCGATGCACTGTTATTCTGAGTGACGTGACTTGTGTTTCAATCGAGATGATGGCTTCTGCTCACAACCCCAAGTGTAGGGTTGCGATGTAGTAATAATCTCGGTGATACCGAGGTCGAATCCACAGGGACTAATCTTGTGTATTTTCTGAAAGCAACTAGAACTAGAACTAGAAGAAGATGAAAACCTAAATCTGGAATATTCAAGAGAGTAATTATGAGAAATTTAATGAAAAACTTAAGAAATTCAAAGGTGGGAACTAGGGTTTCCAAAGATCCACTTGTAGAGATCAGGGAGATCTATGCTTGATTCAAGGACACAACTGGAATCAGAACCCCATCTTATCCAATTGGAAGATATCTCAGTAAAACTAAATCTGAACTTCCTTTGACCTAGTTCTCAATGGAGGAGCGGTGTAAGAACTAGTAGTGATTCCATCATAAAACCATGCCTAGGAGACAATGGCTCACAACAGGATTTACCAATCCCACAATTAATCCGAGAGAATTGTGAAAGTTAGGGAGGATTCCATCATCCAACCATGCCCAAGGGACGATGGTAAACAACCGAATTTCCTAAATTCACAATCTCAAAACATGAAAAGAACACACTTAAACTATCGCAGATCTATTGTAATTTGAGTCACAACAAATCATTAAAAATTGAAAGTATTCCTTATAATAAAACTAGAATCGAAGAGAGTTTAATATAAACATGAATCAAGGTAATAGAAACATCCCATCATGCTACAGGCTTCACCTCTTAGCCCTAGCTAAGAGGTTTTGCCAACCATAAACATGATTGAACTAGAATCTCTTAATAAAAGCATAAAAAAACTAAGGAAAAGGGAAGGAAAACTCTTGGTGACGACTTCTCCATGCTTTTGCTCCACTCCTCAAACCTTAGATGACCCCTAGGAGTGCCCTGGAGACTCCTATTTATAGTTTTGCAGCACCTCCTTTCGCACCGACTTGAAAAAATCTAGAAACCGCCTCAAATTTACGCAGCTTCGAAATTATCCAAGTGTCTTCGATATGTCCTTCGATATTATCAAGCATCTTCGATATATCGAAGATCGAACTAGAAGTGTCCAGCGAGTTTGGCCTAAAAATATGAATTTCTCGATAATATCGAAGGGTCTTCGATATGTCCTTCAATATTATCTACAGGTCTTTGATATATCGAAGGTCATTCTGGCAGTTTTCCAAAACTAGACTTTTCTGGCCCCGGAATCGATTTTTAGGACAATTTTCAGGCTTTTCTTTTCTTCACTTCAAATCTTCAATTCTCTTCCTTCATCACTTGGTTTCCTTGAATCTTTGGCATGTGAATTCTTCAATCTTGGCCTCATAAGATCCATCCCTTGCCTTGGTGATTTTTGAGCATTAGTTCTGTGTTTTTAGCACTTTTTCTGATCTAAGCTCCTAAATTCACCTTGTAACACAAACATGATTAAAATAGAACATTAAGCATTATCATATTCATAAAACTAAGTAATAAATGGTCCAATATGCAATATTTGACCCTCAACAGCTTTCACACCATAAACTAATGAATATGGCATAGCTTTTGTTGCCGTTCGGTGAGTAATCCTTAAGCCCACAGAGCTTCTTGTAACTTTTTGTCCCAGTGACGTTTATTTTCAGTCACAGTTCTCTTCAATATTTTCATGATTATTTTGTTGAATGCCTCTGCTAATCCATTGGCTGATGGATAGTAAGGTGTCAAAAACAAGTGGTGAATACTGATTTTTTTTACATAGCTTTTCCATACCCTGATTCTTGAATGGAGTACCATTATCAGTAATGATTCTCTTTGGGATGCCATGGCGATATATTATCGCATGTCGGATGAAATTGATGACATCCTTTTCTTTGACATTTCGTAATGCAATCGATTCTGTCCATTTGGTGAAATAATCTATTGCCGCCAATATATATTGCTTTCCTTTAAATGAGGGTGGATTTATGGGACTAATGACATTGAGTCCCCAAGCAGCAAAAGGCTAAGAAGTGACTGTCTGATGAAGATCTTCAGGGGGTATATGTATGACATCTCCATGGATTTGACATTCGTGACATCGTTTCGCCTATTCAATAACATCCTTGAACATTGTAGGCTAATAATACCCCATTCGATGCACCCGATGGTATATATTTCGACCGGCTTGATGCGCTACGCATTCTTTGGAATGAGCCTCTCGCAACATTTGACTTGCTTCTTGTCTATCTAGACATTGCAACAACATTTCCTTATAAACCTTCTATATAATATTTCGCTACACATGATGAATCTTTTCGATCTCTGTTTGATTTGCTGTCTTTGTACTGAATCTTTTGGCAGAATGTCATATTTGAGGTAATCTACAAACGGATGGTGCCAATCGTCTATTGTCACCTCCATACATGATATGGGAAGTGCTTCAGCGACTTCATTGATAAGCTCTTATGATGGCAAGAACCTTCTTTCTTCTATTGTTACCTGAAGAGGACTCCGATCCGGACAGGATAAAGCTGCTGCCAGGCTAGCTAAAGCATCTGGCCCTGCATTCTCACATCGCGGTATATGCTTGATTTTGACATGATGGAATTGCTCTAGCAATTTCTATGCTCTCTGACAGTACGGTAAGACCTCTTGCTTTCTTATTTTGAACTCAGTCGTTAGTTGATTTATAATCAACTTAGAATCCCTAAAAATTTGCAGTGTTTTTATTTTCATTTCATGAGCTATCTCCATCTCGATGATAAGAGCCTTATATTTAGCTTCATTATTTGTGCATTTAGTACCCATTGTGAAAGAATAAGGTAATAAGTCGCCCTGAGGAGTAATAAATATCACTCCGGCACCTATTCCTGATGTTCGAGAAGTGCCATCGAAGTACATTTGCCATGGGTTTGGCGATTCAATCATCATAACTTGTTCATCTGGAAAGTCATCGCTGAAAGTCTCACTGACTGCTACGGGATGAGCTGCCAACAAATGTACCACTACTTGCCCCTTAACTGCTTTTACCAGCTCATAAGTAATTGTATATTCAGAAAGCAACAACATCCATTTGGCCAATCTTCCTGATAACATTGGCCTTGTCATTAAGAATTTTATGGGATCCACTCGCGAGATTAAAATTATATCATGGGAAAGGCAATAATGTCTCAGTTTCTTTACTGTAAATATTAATGCTAAGCATACTTTCTCAATTGGGGAATAATTGCATTTTGTACCTATTAGAGTTCGACTCAGATAATAAAGCGCTATTTCTTTCCTGTGCTCATTCACTCGTGCCAATAAAGCCCCCAATGAATTTTTAGTTGCATGTATAAAATAAGAGGTTTACCCTTCATAGGAGCTGCCAATACTGGAGGCTATTTCAGCAATTCTTTTATTGAATCGAACGCATTCTGATAGGACTTGTCCCAAACAAATTCCGTTCCTTTCTTCATTAGATCAGAAAATGGCTGACATCTTCTTGCCAAGTTCGAGATAAAACGACGAATGTATGCTAATTTTCCTTGCAAGCTTTTCAATTCTTTCAACATTTTTGGGGACGGCATATCTTGGATGGCCTTGACTTTTCCTAGATCTATCTCGATCCCCCTGTGCCTAATAACGAAGCCGAGGAATTTTCCTGATGATACTCCAAAGGCGCCTTTAGCCGGATTCATCTTCTGCTGTTTCTTTTTGAGTTGGTAGAAGACTGAAGTTAGATGTTCGCGATGTTCTTCATGGTCATTTGATCTAACTACCAAATCGTCCATGTAACATTCAACATGTTTATGCATCATGTCTTGAAAGATATTTTGCATTGCCCTTTGAATGTTGCTTCGACATTCTTGAGACCAAATGGCATAAGTTTATAGTAATAAATTCCTAATGAATTTTTGAACGCTGTTGCTTCTTCATCTTCCGGAGCCATTCCTATTTGGTTATAACTGGCGTAACCATCCATGAAGGACATGACAACATATTTTGTGGTACTATCGATTAACAACTCGGTTTTCGGCAATGAAAAATCATCTTTCGGGCAGGCTTCATTTAGATCTGTGAAGTCAACACATACCCTGATCTGTCTACTTTTCTTCTTTATTAGGACCACATTCGATATCCATGAAATGTTCAATCGGTGCATTGCTATTGATGGTTCTAAGCCTGACATTTCTGCATATGTCTAAGCGAAGACATCCTTATTCTCTTTCAAGAGTTTGACATACTGATCGGCTTCTTATTCGAGGAGACTAGTGCTTATGAATGTATTCTGTGGTTCTTCGGTGCTCAAATTTATTTCTTGCAAACTGTCAATTGTCGGTTACCCCCCATCTTCCATCTGCTTCAGAGCTGTCTCAGGATGTTTAATTATTTTAAAATATGTTTCTTTTACCTGGTCAACCGTAACCATATTCATTGAAGACTCTGCCCCTAATCCTCGAAATTTCTATCACTTTTTCTGATTAACCCTGATCGAGATTTGAATTCCTTTCCTGTAATTTAGGCCAGTCGGCTCTTCATAGTCAAAACCCATGTTCTTCATGATTTTCCTACTAGCTGGACTGTACTTCTTAAGATCTTCGGATGTCAATTTTCCATAACTTATGTTATTATCGGTCCTTTCTTCCATTTTTACTTCCTAAGGGGCATAAAATTTGATCGACTCTGGGTAATTTGTGTTGGACTTGACATGAAATCTCTTTGGAAAAGCCTGAAATGGTTTGTTCCTTTCAGCATGTGGTAGCGGCACTATGTAGTTTGACTGCAAGATTTTTAACTGTTTAGGTGATAATAGTGTTAACGGTGGCTGTCCCGATTGTCTCAAATGCTATGGCATGAAGTAAAATTTCTTTATTGCTTTCGCTGTCCTGGACGATTCTGTCTTTACACTTTCTTCTCTTATCACCTTCATGTGAGCATTTCTTAGGGCTTTATTTTCATCATTCTCCTTTTCTTCCTTTCTGGCGAACCCATCATAATAACTGGTGTCGGTAAAGAAGGCTTCGACTTCTGCATACGGCCTTGCATCGACTATTACTTTGTCTTGCACCACATCTTTGCAGTATTTGAAACACTAGTGTAAGGTGGAAGCTATGATACCATATTGATGCATCCACTGTCTTCCCAGAAGGAGGTTATATGTCGTTACTGCATTAACGACATGACACACAACATTTGTAGTTAACTCTCCTATTTCCAGTGTTACTGTAATCTTACCAAGCGCACGTTGCTCATCTTGATTAAAGCCCTATATCGGCGTAAATTAGAGCGGCGATATCCCAATTCATTTAGCATTGTTAATGGTAATAGATTCACCGTAGACCCATTATCTAGCATTATTCGCTTGACCTGTTTACCGCGAATATGACCTACTATCATTAATGGTCTATTGTGCCTTGCATCGCAGTTTAAATCATCATCGGAGAAGGAAACTACTAGCATACAATCCTCCCGCTCTTTGCGCTCTGCGTTTTCCATTTCTATAAGCAACGTTTCTCTGACATCGCGGTCAGATAGGGCCTGAATTAGGATTTGCCAAAAATCTTCTGATAATTTTAATGCGTTGTAAATGCTTAATTGAGCCTGTATACCTTTCAAATGACTTATCACATCATAAGTCACTTTCCCTATTTCCTTCTTCTCTTCTTTCTTATCATTGCCAGGATAATTCTTGGTTACCTCTGCTTTCGTTGGTTCAACTTTCTGTCTCGAGGGACTCATCACCCTTCTTCCTGATCGTAATGTGATTACTACAGCTTTGCCCATAATCTTATGATGTTCTTTCCCTGTTCTCTCATCAATATCTTCTCGAGCAGTTAATACATTCATTATTGCTTTTCTATCTCTCTCTTTTTCCTTTCTGATTATTATCTCGCCTCTATTATCATTCTTTGTATTATACATTTCAACGTGTAACAATTTTCTGTTGGATGCCCTATCAGATGGTGATAGTGACAGAAGTATCTTTTTCTTCTTTTTGATGTTTCCTCAGGGAGCTTGGATAAAGGCAATTCTATTGTGCTAGCTTTCAACAACTGATTCATCATAGGGACGACGTCTTCTTTCTCAAATGCAAACCCCTCATGAGAATTTAACGCCTAGGTCTTTTATCATTAAACCTTCCTCTGGGATGATTTGATTCTTCTTTCCCTTCTATCTTTTTGCATCTTATCTCTCTTGTGTCATGGTTTTTCTTTTCATGATTGACTACATTGTAATCAACTTATGGGGTCCTATTCTATCTGTTTCATAGTTAAATACTGACATTTCTTAGTAATCCGTTCCAAAGCGTGCGCCTTTGTGGTTAGGTCACGGTAGGTTTTGATATCGGCACTGGTGAGACCGAACATGATTCCTGTCTCCATAGAGTTCAGGCACATCTTCACCTGCTCTTTCTCCTTCAGCAACTGTCTATAAGAAGCTCCTAATGTCTTCCATCTATCTATGAATTTTTCTATAGGCTCCCCTTCTCTCTGTTGTACTGAAGCTAATTTTGTGATACTGACGTCACGTTCTGATGAGAAGAATTTTGACATGAATGCGTCTTGCATCTGCTCCCAAGTCCTCATCGATCCTATCACTAAACTGGAGTACCATCGAAACGCCTTGCCTATCAGAGAAGACCCGAACAACTGAAGGCAGTATTGTGGTACTATAGAGAAGTTTCCCATGCTGGTGATGAAGTGCATTAGATGCTCTTTCGGTGATTTGTCTCTATTGAATTTCTAAAAAATCAGGGTGCTTGAAATTGGTCGGGAAAGGGATATCTTCCACCTCTCTTAGATATGGTGTCCGATATCTGAACCTTATGATATTTTCACATTCCCTTTCTATCCTGACGACTTCCTTAACGACCTGTTGCACTTCCTCTTATGTTATCACCCTTGCCGTAGCAGTGGACCCGAGTGATCCTATTCTTGGTGGTTAGGAGCCTTCATGTTGCTGTTCTCGTCAATTCATGTTACCTGTCATTGGAGGAGCTGTCATTTGAGCTACATTATGTCCAAGAGTTGCTAGGGCCTCCCAGAGATTTCTACATTCCTTCATCAGCGTTCTCTGTGCCTGTGCCATTTTAGTCATAACATCTTCTGTAGTTGGCGGTGGGCCTTGATTTGTTCTGGCCATACATACGGCGACCTCTTCATTCCCTGATGAAGCTGTGGTTGGGGTAGAATAGGAATATATTGATGCAATGGGGCTCACTAAAAGAGGAGTTTCATCTGGTTTTCGTATACTTCCACAAAAATCAGTTGATTGAGGTGATGCGGGGGCTAGCGAGCTTGTTAGTAATGACTTACCTTTCTGTCCCTTTGTCCATCGAGCTCCTCCCACATGCAGGGCTAGAAAATCGTGCATCGACAGCAGAGAAATGGTTTTCCTGGGGTATATTACTAGAGGGGCAAGCTCATGATTTTTTCTAGCTGCGTTTTGTGTTACTGGTCCCCTGATTATTTGTAATGATGGACTTATTCTAGCAGCCGAGACATTCCGGGTTCTTGCTCGCCGATGCAAAATGACAATCCAATCGTTCCCATCTTCTTGTGCTATTGGTGAAGTGGTTACGACTGTGGTAGCTGTTTGTGATTCCTTATGTTTGACTGGCATAGACATCTTGTGATATGAAGTTTGTTTGCCAGCGTATTCTATGATAAACCTTGTTGCTATGAAATAGACTCCTTGTGACTGGCATAGACTCCTTGTGACTGTCTTATTCTAAATGATCGCCATTGATTGATTGTAGTTTTTCTGAATCTGAGTCAGTTGTAAAATAAAACATGAATCAGTACTTGAATGGGATTCCACTCTACTTTAGAGATGAAAGGGAGGATGTTCCCACTGAGCGTCACCATTTTGGCATCTTGACGACGCCAAACTGGTGAAAATTCTCAATATTGTTCCTAAGTTAATATCGAGTGGTGGAAAAGTCCCTAGCAGAGTCGCCATTTTATTTCGACAAGAAACAAATGCATTCGATTTGGGGAATTCGTTTACTCAATAATTAACAAAGGGGAATAGAGAGAATTATCACTATATTGATTTAATCTGAATTCATATACATCCTTTATCTCCTTTGATTCCAAAGTAAAGCGGTTACATAATTCAATACAAATATCAAATATGCTATGCTAATTTCTACAGCATCTTAGATCGCATCATGATCTTCGATATGGAACTATGATTGTGTTGGACTAATATTCTCTTCGATTCAATAGATCTCATGTTTCTGATATCACTCAGGCTATGCTGGTTGTTCATGTAATGGCTCCTTAATTCAGAATTGTTGTGCGCTCGCAATGTTGTGCGCCCATGGGAGTTGTGCACCCATAGGGTTATGTGCCCATGGGAGTTGTGCATCCATTTGGGTTGTGCACCCATGGGAGTTGTGCGCCCATTTAGGTTGTGCGCCTATGGGGTTGTGCGTCGCACAACGACTTCCTCCAGTACCTGAGTCTTTCTGAAGTCTGGATCTCTCTTAGCTATCCTGATATTGCTCCAATGAATGATACATGGGAGATAAATGGGTATATATAGCCTCCCGCATGTGCGAACATCCCACCGAATCTGTTGTGCACTGACCCCTTGTGCGGTCACACCTGTTGTGCGGTCCTCTTCTTTGTGCACCGCACAACTCTTCTCTCCCTGTAATCTTCTTTGTGCGACATGCAACTCTTCTCTCCTTTCATCTTCATTGTGTGTCACACAACTCTTCCTTCCTTGCAATCTTCATTGTGTGCTAAACAATTCTTCTCTCCTTGCAATCTTCATTGGGCGTCGCACAACTTTTGCAGGGAAGAGTGCTGCTTTTGTCTTTAGGATTCTTTGTATTTTCCCAAATCGAATGAATTTTACACCCGTTCGGAAGTAAAAACAGAAGAAACAATAACACAGGTTATGAAAAATTGACATCTGAAGATCTCAAGAAGTACAATCCAGCTAGTAGGAAAATCATGAAAAACATGGGTTTTAACTATGAAGAGCCATCTGTCCTAAATTATGGAAAAGGAATTCAAATCCCAATTGATGTCAATCAGAAAAGTGAGATAAATTTCGAGGATTGGGGGTAGAGTCTTTAGTGAATATGGTTATGGTTGACTAGGTAAAAGAAACAGATTCTGAAATAATTAAACATCTTAAGACAACTCCGAAGCAGATGGAAGACAGGGGGTAACCGACAATTAACAATTTATAAGAAATAAATTTGGGCATGGAAGAAGAACCACAAAATACATCCATAAGCGTTAGTCTCCTCGAACAAGAAGCTGATCAGTATGTCAAACTCTTGAAAGAGAATAAGGATGTCTTCCCTTGGACATATGCAGAAATTCCAGGCTTAGAACCGTCAGTAGCAATGCACCGGTTGAACATTTCTAAAGACAAGAGGCTAATTAAGCAAGCACAGAGGAGATTTCACTCGGACTTGATCCCTTTGATTGAAGAAGAAATAAACAAGTTAATAAAAGTCGGGTTCATTAGAGAAGTTAAATATCCTAAATGGATATCGAACATGGTCCCAGTAAAGATGAAAAGCAGACAGATCAGGATATGTGTTAGCTTCAGAGATCTAAATAAAGCCTACCCAAAAGATGATTTTTCGTTGCCGATAACCAAGTTGCTAATCGATAGTACAACAAAATATGCTGTCATGTCCTTCATGGATGATTACGCTGGTTATAACCAAATAAGAATGGCTTCTGAAGATGAAGAAGCAACAACGTTCAAAAATTCGTTAGGAATTTATTGCTATAAAGTTATGTCATTCGGTCTTAAGAATGTCGGAGCAACATATCAAAGGGCAATGCAGAATATCTTTCAAGACATGATGTATAAATATGTTGAATATTACGTGGACGATTTGGTAGTTAGATCAAATGACCATGAAGAACATCGCGAACATCTGACTTCAGTCTTTCGCCGACTCAAAAAGAAATAGCTGAAGATGAATCCGGCTAAATGCGACTTTGGAGTATTGTCAGGAAAATTCCTCGGCTTCATTATTAGGCACAGGGGGATCAAGATCAATCTAGGAAAAGTCAAGGCCATCCAAGATATGCCGCCCCCGAAAATGTTGAAAGAATTAAAAAGCGTGCAAGGAAAATTAGCATACACTCGCTGGTTTATCTCGAACTTGGCAAGAAGATGTTAGCCATTTTCTCATCTAATGAAGAAAGGAACGGAATTTGTTTGGGATAGGTCCTGTCAGAATGCGTTCGATTCAATAAAAGAATTGCTGAAATAACCTCTAGTATTGACAACTCTTATGAAGGGTAAACCGCTTATTTTATATATGTCTGCAGCTGAAAATTAGTGCTATGAAGTAATTAAGCACCCTTTTATTGTCAAATTTCGGTAAGACAAAACAAGTTAGGGTTGACTTGTTTGAGTGATGGAAAGTTCACTTTCAAGTGAAGGATGATGGAAAGTTCACCTTCAAGATCAAGCTAGTTGAAGATTTGAAGTACAAGACATGAAGATTAAGCTACTGAATTCAAGCTACTAATGCAAGTCTACTTCAAGTTCAAGCTTCTAATATGAATCTACTTCAAGTAGAAGATTTGAAGTTACTGAAGATTTGAGTTCAATGTTCAATGATTCAGGTATATGTGACCCTAGAATGACCCTAGGTTTAGGTCCTTTCTTATGCATATTATATTCGGCTTTTTATACTTGGAATCGGCTTAAATTTGACTAGTCCAGGCTCTGGCTTGACCAGTCTAGGAATTGCTTTGACCAGTCCAAGTTTCAGACTCAAATTTTGAGTTTTTCTGATAGATCCTTGACTAGTCGTGCACCCTATTCGACCAGTCATGGAGATCTACTCAACCAGTCATGGGGAGTTCGACTCGAACTCCAACAACATATTTTTACATCCCACGACCAGTCAAGAGCTGTGCTCGACCAGTCGAGTAGGCCACTTGACCAGTCAAGCAAGCCACTTGACCAGTCGAAGGTTGGTTTTATCCGATCGCGCCAGAAATTTAAAATTTTCTTAAAACTAAGACCAGTCGAAGGAACTATTTTTTAGCCTATAAATAGAGGTCTTTTCTCATTTTAAATCATTCAATTAAGCCCCAGAAAGCTTCCACTCTGAGAGAAAAGTTTCCATCATTATTAAGCTATAGTCCTGTAATTTTAGATTATTTTTAATAGCTTATTTGCTTTGTAATTCCTTGATCTCTGCTTTAAAAATCTATTTTTTTAAAAGGGAGTTTTCATTCTACCCTTTGAGATCCAAGAAATTCAAACAAGTAGCCCAAGGTTTGAGTTAATTTAAAATCTATTTAGAACCTAAAACCCTTGATTATATGTGTTGAACATTGAACATCTACATCAATCGAAGCGGTTCATCGGCTACATCAAGCGGCATCTTCAAGAAGAAGATAAGTATTTGTTATTTATTTTTTTTGGTTTTGTTTGAGATTAGCTAGAAAAATCTCTGTATTGGTTTTGACTAAGATCAGCCAGAAAATTTCAGTGTGGGGTTTTAATTGTGTAAGCCCAATTGAAAACACAACATCAATCTCAAACAGGTCTATCTCAACTCTCTCCCCAATCCCCTCGGAGATGAGACAACCAAGCTTCTCGAACAGAGAAGTTTGCATTTGTAGATAATTACATTGGGCCATATACATTAGACGTCGCTCCTACACTTCAAAAATTGTGCAACCAGCACAAGTTCTTAAAGCGTATAGAGAAGATGAATACTCGTCTTGGTACGGCTTGCAAGAAGCATGTTAGGTTTTAAGGTGAACCTGAGAAAACCTTATTTCATAGTGAATGCCAATATCACGTGGGTTGTGATTATTGGGAGTGGAGTAGGTGTGGCTATTTGAGAACAGTTGGTATACTCACCGAACCACTATATATCTTGGTGTTTGAGGTGGATGATGATGTATGTGATGAATGTGTGCTGAATTTTTATAATTCCTTCTTTCATGTACATGTGGTGAATGATTGTAATAGATAAATTTCAATATTTGCCTCTTATTTTAATTTGTGATCTTGATCCTTACTGAGTTCAAGAAATCAGATTGTCCTACCATAAATATTTATTTTTGGTGTAAGGTTGTCCTTTGAACAAAGGTTTGAATCAATTTCTCAATACTATTACAATTGAGATCTACGTTTAATTCAGTTATTTATTATTTTTATTCTGTAATTTTTAAATTTTGGCATAGTCCTATTCACCCCCCCTCTAGGACTGAGAGCTCACCCTTTTCAAGTGGTATCAGAACTAAGTTCCTCATTTTCTTGGATTAATTTCCTTG
Source organism: Magnolia sinica (assembly GCF_029962835.1). Lineage (NCBI taxonomy): Eukaryota > Viridiplantae > Streptophyta > Magnoliopsida > Magnoliales > Magnoliaceae > Magnolia > Magnolia sinica. Next base: position 45,566,050 of record NC_080580.1, read on the forward strand.
AGCTTATCGATCTAAAACTTTCATTATGTCAAATTTCGATAGCCTGTCTATTACTAGGTCTCCATCGTTTGATGGCTCAAACTATGCTTATTGGAAAGCCAGAATGAGGATATTCTTGAAATCCATTGAAGAAAGCGCGTGGCAAGCCATGGTAACCAAATGGAAACCACCAGTGTCTGAGGTTCTAAGTAGTGATGGAACCAAGTCCATTAAAGAATCACCTTATTATTTATGGACCACACCTCAGAAAATGAAAGCAGTGCGAATGCTAAGGATTTAAATACAATTACATGTGCTCTATCACCTGTTGAATTCAAAAGAATCATTTCATGTGATACAACAAAACAAGCCTGGGACATTTTTGAAATGACACATGAAGGAATGACTATTGTAAAAAAAAATCTAAAGTTCAGATCCTCACTACTAAGTTTGAGGAAATTCGTAGGGAAGAAAATGAGTCTTCCATGGACTTCTATACGAAACTAAATGACATAGTCAATTCTATGTGGGGTCTAGGAGATGGGATCCCAAAAAGCAAAATCTGTGCTAAGATTCTGCAATCACTTCCTGAGAGGTTTAATTCCAAAGTTACTGCCATTCAGGAACTGAGAGACACAGATCAAATGAAGGTTGAGGAGTTAGTTGGTTCACTTCAAACCTATGAGTTAAATTTTAAAGCTCCCAAAGGTAAGTCCATAGCTCTTAAATCATCCAAACCTAGTTCAAAAGATAGTGATGTTAATTCTGATTTTGAAAACTTAGAGGATGATTTGGCTTTACTTGCTAAAAAGTTTTATAAGATTTTTAAAAGTAAGAAAAGAGTAGATTTTTAGAAACCCTTTGAGAAGAGAAAAGAAAAATCTAAAAATTGAAAATCTCTAAAAGACAGTCAGTGTTTCAACTGCCATGAATATGGACATTTGGCAAATAAGTGTCCAAAAAGGGACAAGCCAAAAAGAAGAGGCATGTTAGCCACTTGGGATGAATCATCCAGCTCTGAAGTTTCTTCTGAGTCGGATGAATCAGAACCAAAAACTTCAAATGAAGTAAAGGCTCTAATGACTATAGCCAGAGTCACTTCCTCAGATAGTTGTAATTCATCTGACTATGAAAATCTCAGGAGTGACCCTGAAAAAGAAAATGAAAAAGATCTTCAGGATGCTTATAATGCCCTATACAGGGAAAGTTGTAAGATTGCTGTTAAGTTCAAACTTCAAAAAGAAAAATTCTTTAAATTAAAACAAGAACTTGAAAATTTTATTTTGGAAAAATCTCATCTTTCTAATTGTTATGAAAAAGCTAAATGTGATTTGAGTTTCAAAACTTCTGAACTTGAAAAACTCAGAACAGAAAATGAGAAACTAAAGTTTGAAGTCTCTTCTCTATTGAGTTCTAAGGATACCTGGAGGTATACCGATGGAGACCCTAAACTCGAAAGATTATTAATCGCATCCAAAAAATGTGGGGATAAAACAGATCTGGGATATGTCAAAGACACACCTCTGAAAAACAAGAATGTATCTCCTGCATTTGTTATAGGAGAATTCTCAAACTCAAAAGAAAAGAGCTTGAAAAATAATTATCAAAACAACTTTTAAAATACAAAACCTTTTCAAGCATCTAAAGTCAATTCAAATAATTTCAACTTTCGAAAACAAAGTTATAACCCCTTAGTTGGAAAGATTGTGGACTTACTCAAAGAGTTTCTCAAATCTAACTCTAATATTAGAGTTGATAAACAGATAAAATTCAATTCCTCTATGGCAAGGAAAACCAAATGTACTCCAAAACCCAAAACAACAATGAAATGGGTTCCTAAAGTTACTTTTCTTGTTTCCCACACCACCTTTAACGCTTCTAGCCATTCAAAGTGGTACCTAGATAGTGGTTATTCTAGACACATGACGGGTAACAACGATATGTTCACCAACTACAAGGAAATGATTGATGGTTTAGTCATTTTTGGTGATGGAAGCAACTACAAGATAATTGGCCAAGGTACAATACAAATCTCTAACCTTCCTCCTTTTGAAAATGTCTTATATGTTGAAGGTTTTAATCACAATCTTTTAAGTATATCTCAAATTTGTGATAACAAATATAGTGTTAAATTTACTAATCAAGGATGTGAGATATTAAATGAGAAAGGTTGTGTGATATTAAATGGTCGTAGAACGTCCGAAATTGCTTTATCATTCATGAGTCTTGCTCGTCTACATTTTCATGTTACATAGTCCAAACTGATGAAACTGAATTATGGTACAAGCACCTTGGACATGTTTACTACCGAAATCTACATAAACTGAGCAAAATTGATTTGATTAGAGGTCTACCCAAATTAAAGAAAATGGATAAAATATATGGCACATGCCAAATTGGCAAACAAATATGGAGTAATCACAAAAAGGTGAACTCCTCTGCCACATCTAAACCTCTTGAACTTCTTCATATGGACCTTGTTGGACCAACCAGTACCGAGAGTAGAGAGAGTAGAGGTGGTAAGAAGTATTTTTTGGTGATTGTTGATGACTTTACCATATTTACTTGGGTAGCATTCATGACAAAAAAATTTGAGACTTTAGAAGAAGTTAAAAAGATTCTGAAACGAATTCAGACGGAAAAAGAAATGAATGTTATCAAGATTAGAAGTGATCATGGGTCAGAATTCAAAAATAACAATTTTGAGAAGTTTTGTAACGATCATGGCATATCACATGAGCTTTCAGCTCCTAAAACACCTCAACAAAATGGGGTTGTTGAAAGGAAAAATAGAGTGCTACAAGAGATGACCAATGTTATGCTAAATAGCATGAAATTACCCAAGAATTTGTGTGCCGAAGCTGTAAACATTGCATGCTATATTATAAACCGTGTGTATATTAGAAAATCTAAAGATAAAACATCTTATGAATTGTGGTTTAATAAGAAACCTTCTTTCAAATACTTTTAAATTTTAGGAAGTAAGTACTTCATCTTATGTGACCGTGAAAACTTGGGGAAGTTTGAAGCCAAAAGTGATGAAGGGATATTCCTAGGCTTTGCTCTGAATAGTAGAGCATATCGTGTTCTTAATAAGAGAACAAGTGTGATTCAAGAATTTCTAAATGTGGTAATTGATGATCACCTGAACACACCATCTTCTAGTTCAGAAGATGATGAAGTCAATATAATTGAAAAACCTGACTCCTCATCTAGTCCAGTCAATATTGAACTAAGATCAGTCAAAGACCATCCTATTGATCTAATTCTAAGCAACTCTCTCACTAGCGTGTGTACTAGAAAATAATTAGAAAATATTTACAATTACATTTGCTTTACTTCTCAAGTTGAACTAGTCAACATAAAAGAAGCACTTACTGATGAAAATTGGATTGTTGCTATTCAAGATGAATTAAATCAGTTTGTTAGGAATGATGTTTGGTACTTAGTTCCAAGACCATCTGATAAACACATAATTGGAACCAAATGGATTTTTAAGAACAAATTTGATTAATTAGGAAACATAATCAGAAACAAAGCTAGATTGGTTGTACAAGGGTATACTCAAATTAAAAGAGTTGATTATGATGAAAACTTTTCTCCAGTAGCTCGTCTTGAATCTATTAGGTTGTTTATATCCATTGCTTGCTTTAAAAAATTCAAAATATATTAAATGAATGTCAAAAGTACTTTCTTAAATGGGGATTTACATGAAGAGGTGTATGTTGAACAACCTAAGGGTTTTGAAGACCCCAAACACTCAAATCATGTATATCGCCTTAAAAAGGCACTTTACAGGTTGAAACAAGCTCCCAGAGCATGGTATGAGAAGCTAAATAAGTTCTTACTTAGTCACAATTTTGTTATGGGTAGTGTTGATAAAGCCCTATTTGTTAAAAAATATAATGAATACGTACTAATAGTACAGATATATGTTAATGATATTAACAATGGTTCTACATGCTCTAACCTGTCCACTGAGTTTGTAGAGCTTATGAAATCCAAGTTCGAGATGATTATGGTGGGAGAATTGAACTACTTCCTAGGTTTACAGGTTAAATAACTAGATGATGGTATCTTCATTTCTCAAACCAAGTACACTTTAAGTTTGGTTAAGAAATTTAGATTTGAAAATGGTAAGAAATTTGATACTCCCATGAATATGACTCTCAAGCTCTCTAAAGATAAAACTGGTAAAAGTATAATGCTCAGTTATAACGTAGCATGATTGGTAGCCTCCTGTACTTAACTGCTAGTACACCAGATATTGCTTTCAGTGTGGGTATCTGTGCTAGATATCAATTAGATCTTAAGGAATCACACCTTATTGTTGTCAAACACATTATTAAATATGTCGTAAGTACTGCTAATTTAGGCCTTTAGTATCCGTATGATACAAATGTTCAATTAGTTGGATATACAGATGCTGGCTGGGCAGGAAATATTGATGATAGGAAATCTACCAGTGGTGGATGTTTCTATGTTGGGAATTGTTTAGTCTCCTGGCACAGTAAAAAAACATATTTCAATATCATTATCCACAGCTGAGGCTAAATATATTGCAGCTGGTAATGCTTGTACTTAGCTTGTTTGGATGAAAAGAATGCTTGATGATTATGGAATTGTGTAAGACATTATGATCTTGTATTGCGATAACTCTAGTGCAATTAATATCTCAAAAAGTCCCATCCAGCATTCTCGAACAAAACATATTGACATTCATTATCATTTCATTAAGGAATTGGTTGAAGATAAAAGCATTTCTTTAGAATATATTCAGACAGAAAATCTGCTTGCTTACATCTTAAATAAACCACTTGACAGGAATAGGTTTTCAAAATTAAAACTTGATATTGGTATGTGTAAATTAAGTTAAGTGGAATATGTTATGTTTGCAAGCTTTAATTTTTATTTTTTTATGAAAATATTTTTGAAAATTTTTAAATAAAATTTAATTTTTCAGTGTAGCATGACCGGTCGAGCATGTACTCACTAGTCGTGGAGCGCGACTATTTGACTTAAAAGAAGGGAAAAATCTTTTCTTTCTTCATTTCTTCTTCTTCCTCATCTGGCCCTCTTCTCGACTCATCGAACCCATCTTCCTAGGATCATTGTAAGTGCTTAATTTTTATTTTTCTTCTAGATTTGTATAACACCCTAGATTTCGAGGGCCAAGCAGAGCTTAACTCCCGAGATCCAACGCATCACTTATGCAACATAAATAATGATGTTTAAATATTTTCCATATTAGTGCATTAAACATGAGTGAGATTACACCAAAATGGCATATCATACTCTAGATGTAATTGATTAAGTAAGCGAAAGACTGTAACATGCGTATTTGAACAAGTAAGCGATTTACAACCTCCAGAGTATAAGTATGTAACTGGGCTGAATGTTTACATGTATTGTTTCCAAAATCTATGAAATGGCAAGACATAAAGTGTCCAGCTATTCCATAACCCTATAATCTCGGCGACGCAGCTCTAGGTCTACACAGACCCGCCTGAGAGCTGCACATAGGAGAACTCCTCCTCCTCGTCTAAGAAATTCACCTCCGTCGCACAAGCCTTATTGTTATCTACAACTAAAATAGAGTCCGGTTGGTGTTTTAAAATACCGTCCCAGAGTGGGAGTGAGTGATCAACTCAATGGTACAATAAGGCAAAGGTTAACATGTTATCAATTCAATCAAGCAGTAATGATGAAGCAATACAACGATCATTCCTAACTACTCTTATTAATGCAAGGATGATATGCAGTAATGATGTATGCCCTCGCCTGCACTCCCTTAGTGACTTCATCAACCATTCGCGCATGACAAACTCCCTAAACGTGCGCTTCCTCGCCAAAGCACATGCAATGTGGTGTATGGTCGTGTTAGCCAAGTTCTTAATTAGGCTTATTCATACAGAAGATTCAGGAAGCTAAGGTACCTCCCTTTATATCATTTACCCAAGTGGGGATCCATTTAGGGTCGTCAATCCTAGTTAATCACATACGTAGGCAAGTTGTAGGGCATCACCCTTAATAAAAGGAGTGGATAGGTAAATTCAAGTGTTTATACTCGAGGTCACTACGGGAGGCTCGTCACCTGAATGAAGGCTGATAGCTCCAATACAGTGTCCCATACACTACCATATTCAGCTCACGAGTTTGGGTTGCTCACTGGTCACTACGGGGAGGCTCGTCACCCCAGCGTAGGCCGATAACTCGACCACGGTGCTCCATACCACTATGCCCGACTCATGAGTCTTAGCGGATCTTGGTACTATGGTTGAAACGGGCTTTACATTGGTAAGTGGTGAAAAGGCCAAGCTATATGTCCTAGAGGTGGGGTGAATAAGATTATACCAAATTAAAACTTTAACAGCAAAATTTAAATGAATAAAGGAAAGATAACACTTTTAAATAAATCACAATATGGAAATGTAAAGTAACCTCAAAATTCTAGTCTTGGGAGGTTGATACAAATGTTGTTCTAAGGACAACCTTGCACCATAAAAACCAAGGGTTTATGGCAGGACAACCTTACTAGAACGGTTTAAGTATCAATATCTCAAACTGAAGAGGAATAAAAGTAAATAGCAAGAATGGAAGACTAAACTATTACAACATTCCCCACAATGCTTGAAATGAAAATATTACAACATTCACATCCACACATACATCTCACAAACTTAAATGATAAAAGATATAGAAAATAAATCACACATCCACAAAACACAGAGTTATAGTGGTTCGCCTGTATGTTCACCAACTGTTAAACAACAGCCACACAGCTTGCTACTCCACTCCTAATATCCTCACACATGGGATATTAGCGTTCAATATGAAAATAGGTATCTTAGGTTCACCTAAAACCCTCACAATTGTGTCTTTCAAATGGGCTTACACAATTCAAAAACCCCACACTCAGAGTTTTCTGGCTCTCCTCAGATAACCAACACAATGAGATTTTTCTGGCTTAATATCAAAAGAAACCAAAATCATATAAGATTTACACAAATGTAAAATACCTGGATTTCTCCTTTTATAGTAGCCTGGAAGAACCAAATTGGAGTAGAAGTTCGAATAGAGAAGTTCAATATCCAATACTCACTTTGAAATGGTTTTAAGTTCTAATTGATTTTAAATTAAATCAAGTTGGGCTAGCTATATTTGATTTTGATTTTAAGAAGTGGAATATCCCAATTCCTCTTTCAAATCAGATTGGAATGCAGAAACAAAATTAAATATAAAAAGCTAACGAAAGAGAATTTTAAATATGCACAATGTAGCTTAAAAAGAACACAAACTTATCTCTCAGAGTGATGCCTTGATTTTACTTTGATTGGAAGTCAAACTCTGAAATTCGTGCTCTATTTATAGATATAGAAATTGCATCTACGACTGATCGTAGGACCAACAACATTTTGAAATTATGAGTGCGATTGGAAAAAAACCATTCCACGACTGGTCGTAGGCTGTCCATGACCAGTTGTGAACCCTCCACGACTGGTCGTGACCTGCCCACGACTGGTCATGAGAAACCAGAATTCGTTGCTGTATTTTAAGTCGTAGCTGCTGGATTGGTCATGAACGAGTCGGCACTGTTCACACGACCGGTCGAGCAGACTCTAGGACTGGTCGTAGCTCAACCAAAAAATTTTAAAATTTTACAACAACTTAGGACTGGTCTTGGAATTTCTTGGACTAATCGAGCTAGTTCTAGGACTAGTCAAATAAAGTCCAGGACTAGTCTTAGAACAGACCAAACACTTATAAAAAGATTCAATTAACTTATGTATACAAAATGACCTATCCTAAGGTCAATCTAAGGTCATTCATACCTTAAATGTGAAGTATGGACATTGAGTCTTCATTTCTTCAGATGATGATTGACCTTTGAAGATTATGAAACTTGAGATCTCTATGCTTGATGTAACTTGAATATAAGATCTTATAAAGCTTGGATTTGAATTATACTTCTTCTTGTATTTTAGTCTTGAGTTGTACTTGAGTCTTGAATAAGAACTTGTCTTTTGATGTAGCTCTTATAGCTCTTAAAATACTCTGGACTTTGAAGCTTACAGGAGTGGACAATGTACTTGACCTTGCATGTCTTGAAGTAGAGCTTCATTCTCAACTTGAAGCATTGTGATGCAGTGCCTTGAACATATAAATATTCTCATGCTACACAAGATATAGAAAGTATTTTTAGCGCCACAAAATTTGACAAAACAAAGGAGCAATCAACCATAGCACTTACAATCTCCCCCTTTGTCAAATTTGTGACAAAACACACTTAACAATAATATGACCAATATGCACACAAGAATCATGCACCAGTTATAAAAGAAAACTAGTTACAACCTGGTTAAAGAATCATGCACCAGTTATCATCAACTAGCACACATCATCATGAAGTAGGCAAAACACCTTCTTACTTACTCCCCTTGAGTAGCACATATATAACCATAAAAATAATGCTACTATCCATATCCATAAGTAATCAATCCAAAACTTGAAATATTTCTCCCCCTTTTTGTCAAAATATGACAACGGAAGAAAATAAGAAATGAAAAAGGATAATAAATAAGAGAGTAATAAAGGAATTAACTAGACAAGATATGAGAGATAAATAAGCAAATTCAATGTTCACATATCATTTACCAGCAAAAATTAAAGTCAACCAAAGTCAGTCTCACAAATTGAAAGAAAACAAAGTTGTATAAGAGTTATTATAGACCATTGGATAAAAACACCTAATTAGATCCTGAAGAAGGAGCAGTATGGTAGGATCAAGTTGATGAAGGCCCTTGTTTAAGTGCCTAAGATACTTGCGCATATATTTAAATTGTAAATCATGGGCAACATTCATGTTCTCTACCTTCTCCTCAAATGCATATAGACGAGCATCAAAATCAGATGGCTCATAGTCAGGATCATTTGTAGAGTCTGATTCAAGTTCATAAAAAATGTCATCCATATTGATATCATCAGGAGGAAGATCGCCACCTTCTTCTACATTCCTTGCTTCAGCTCCACCACCACCCACATCCACTTGGCCAGGAGCCAATTCCAATTTTATCTTGTTAATATTTGAATTGTTAAAAATCAGGTGATGAATAGGAGCCTCTCCAACAGGCATAGCAACTAGCATGTGAGTAGCTAACACAATCATAAGATATACAAATGGAATATCACTGTGTCTTAGATGGAGATGAAACTAAATGATAAAATGACAGATCAAAGATGGAAGACAAACTTGAGTACCAGAGACGATGGAATGCAAAATCCGAACCATAAAGGAAGTCAGTTCTATTTTGTTAACAGAACGCGAATACAGATTTGAAGTAAAGATTCTGTGGAGAACCCTGTATCTAGGTAACAAGTACTTTGAGGGGAGCGCGTTCCCCTTATGAGTCCATTGCACATCCATATTGCATAGAGCTCTAGTGAGCATGCATTTTTCTGATTTTGAGGGTTTCTTAACTAGATTATGAATAGGAATACCCTTGACATTAACAAGTATGTCCATTAGAGCCGAAATCAGATGATGGTCTATATTAAATGGACCTTCTCTAGTAGCTATTTTAAACGTTAAATTCTCAGTCAAAAAATCAGAAATGCAAGCAAACATAGCCTGTGCAATATATTGGTATGCTGGCCCACCCCAATGTAGGATGTTAGCCCAGCCTACAACTTGGAGGAGTGGAAGGAAACCAAAAGGAGCAATGTGTTCAAGATCTATAGGTCGTTCAACAATGACATTGCACAATTGAAAATCTCACACATGTGCGGGATCATCTTTAGGTGACCGAAGATGGCGCCTTGTTAAAGGAGTCGATCTAGATGAGGAAGCACCATGGGAAGTTTTCTTTTTTCCTCTAGCATCCATTTACAATTAAGAGTACAAAGAATCAAGAGATCACAAAGGATTTAGAGTGGGGTTTAGCTAGAACAGATTTTTCAAAAGAAAAACCCCAAAACCTCAATGAAACACAAAATAAATTACTCCAAGAGTGAAAATAAAGTAATATTGACTAGAATCTACAAGAAAAACACAAATGATGCACTAACCTTGAAGATTTAGGAAGGTGGGTACGACTAGTCGGGTGTCGGCTCATTGGAGAGAAAAGATGAAATGAAGGAGTTTTTCCCAAAATTTAAAAGGTCCAACGTACTACACGACTGGTCGTGGGTCGTCCTCGATCGGTCGTGCCACGACTGGTTGAGTACATTCCTCGATTGGTCGTTTACCGACTAAAATATGCATTTTTCACATAATTTTGAATTTTTAAAATAAATAAATTAACAATTATATATGCTATAATACAGAAATGCATGATTAATCAATTTAAATTGAACATTCTAAGATCAAATTTCAATTTATTAAACCTACTTTTGTCGAGCGATTTAGTGAAAATGTCAGCAAGTTGATTCTCGGTCGGAATGTAATCCGAAGAGATAGTCTTTTCTTCTACTAATTCACAAATGTAGTGATATCTAATGTCAATGTGCTTAGTTCATGAATGCTGGATTGGATTTTTAGATATATTTATCATAGTGAAATTATCACAATATAAAACCATTGAATCCTGTGCAATTCTATAATCGCTTAACATTCAATTCATCCATACAAGCTGAGTACATGCATTTCCAGCTGCGATGTATTCAGCCTCAGCAGTTGAGAGCGATACAGAGCTTTGCTTCTTGCTATACCAAGAAACTAAATAATTTCTGATATAGAAATAACCACCACTGGTTGATTTCCTATCATCGATATTTCTATCCCAATCAGCATCAGTGTACCCTGCCAACTGAACACTAGTATCATATGGATACCAGAGACCCAAATTAGCTGAACTTGTGACATATCACATAATCCACTTAACAGTAGTTAGATGAGACTCTTTAGGGTCAGATTGATATCTAGCACAAATACCAACACTAAAAGCAATATCAGGTCTACTTGCAGTTAGATAAAGTAAACTACCAATCATACTGCGATATAATTTAGGATCCACATTTTTACCTGTGGAGTCCTTTGAGAGTCTTAAAGTTGTACTCATAGGAGTATCAAAATTTTTCCCATTCTCAAATTCTAACTTTTTAATTAAGTTCAGAGCATATTTGGTTTGAGAAATAAAAATGTCATCAGGTTGTTGTTTTACTTGCAACCTTAGGAAATAATTCAATTCCCCAACCATGCTCATTTCAAACTTAGATTTCATTAAATCTGCAAACTCAACAGTCATGTTAGTACAGGTAGATCCATAAATAATATCATCAACATAGATTTGCACCATTAAGATGTCATTGTTATGTTTCTTAACAAAAAGAGTCTTATCAACACTTCCCATTTGAAAACTTGACTTGGTTTAGTTAATTTTTCATACCATGCCTTGGGAGCTTGTTTTAAACCGTAGAGAGCCTTTTTTAGGCGATAGACATGATCAGCATTATTAGGGTCTTCAAAACCCATTGGTTATTCAACATAAACTTCTTCATGCAGATCGTCATTTAAGAAGGCACTCTTTACATCCATTTGATAAATTTTGAATTTTCTAAAGTAAGCAATGGATATGAATTGTTTGATTGATTCAAGACAAGCTACTGGGGCAAAGGTTTCATCATAATCATGCCTTCAATTTGAGTATACCCTTATACAGCTAGTCTAGCCTTGTTTCGAATTATATTACCAACTTCATCAGACTTATTTTTGAAAATCCACTTAGTTCCGATAATATGTTTATCTTTAGGTCTAGGAACAAAATACCAAACATCATTTTTTACAAATTGGTTAAGCTCTTCTTGCATCGCTACTATCTAGTTTTCGTCAATAAGAGCTTCTTTTACGTTAGTCGGTTCTATCTGGGATGTAAAATACACGTAATTAGATATGTCTTCTAGTTGTCTACGAGTGTGCACACCAGTGAGAGGGTTTTCAAGAATTTGAGTGGTTGGATGATCTTTAACAGTCCTCAGTTCTGAATTATTTTGACTTGATGAAGTATCTGGTTTGTCAAAAAAAAGAACTTCATCATTATCTGTACTTGGGACAGGTGTATTCAAGTGATCGTCAATGACCACATTAATGGACTCTTGAATCACACCGGTCCTCTTATTCAGTACACGATATGCTCGATTGTTCAAAGAATATCCTAAAAAGATACTTTCATCACTTTTAGTGTCGAACTTACCCATATTTTCACTGTCATGTAAAATATAGCCCTTGCTGCCAAAAACTCGAAAGTATTTGACAGTAGGCTTCTTATCGAACCACATTTCATAAGCCATTTTTTATTAGATTTACCTGTATAAACCTGATTGATTATATAGCAGGCAGTATTTATGGCTTCAGCCCAAAGATTTTTAGATAGCTTCATACTATTCAACATTACATTAACCATTTCTTGAAGCACTCTATTTTTTCTTTCAACAATTCCATTTTGTTGTGGTGTTTTCGGTGCAGAGAATTCATGTGATATTCCCTGATCACAACAGAATTTCTCAAAACTGCTATTCTCGAATTCTGATCCATGACCACTACAGATCTTACAGACTTGAGAACCTTTTTCCGTTTGGATTCATTTAAGAACTCTTTTTACTTCATTAAGGGTTTCTGATTTATCCCTTAAGAAGGCTACCCAGGTAAATCTGGTATAGTCATCCACAATTATCAGTATATATTTTTTACCACCTCGACTCTCCGTTCTGGTTGGTCCCATAAGATCCATATGGAGAAGCTTGAGCGGTTTTAATGTGGCATTAGAGTTCACTTTTTTGTGAGTACTCTTAGTTTGTTTACCAATCTGGCATTCGCCATATATTTTGTCTACTTTCTGTAATTTAGGTAGACCTCTTATTAGTTCTCTTTTGCTCAATTTATATAGATTGCGGTAGTGTACATGTCCAAGATGTTTATACCATAACTCAGTTTCATCGGTATGGACCATGTAACACAATTGATTAGATGAGCTAGAATCACCTACGATGTAGCAGTTTTCAGAAGTTCTACGACCAATTAATATTTCTAAACCATTTTTGTTTAAAATTTCACACCCTAAGTTAAAAAATTTAATACTATGATTTTTATCGCATATGTGAGAAATGCTTAATAAGTTATGTTTTAAACCTTTTACATATAAAAAATTCTCAAATAAGGGGAGGTTGGAAAATTGAACCGTACCATGGCTAATAATCCTGTAGTTGCTACTATCACCAAATGTGACTGAACCATCAGCCATATCTTTAAGATCGGTGAATAGACCTTTATCACCAGTCATATGCCTTGAGCATCCACTATCTAAGTACCACTTTGAATGACTTGTAGCTTTGAAAGCCATGTGGGCAACTAAGCAAGTAACCTTAGGAACCCACTTCATAACTGTTTTGGGTTTAGGAGTATAGTTGGTCTCTTATGTTTGTAGTTGTTGTAAAAATGACCCACTGAGTTAGATTTTAAAAGCTCCTTAAGTAAATCAACTATTTTCTTAGCTAAAGGGTTTCAGTTCTTATTATTATAGTTAATATGATTACTTTTAAGTTTAAATGATTGAAATGTTTTGGTATTTTTAGAAAACATTTGATTAGAACTTTTCTCTTTTGAGTTTGAGGACTCTCTTTTTACAAACTTAGGAGGAGTATTCTTCTATTTAGGAGGAATATATCTATCGTAGCCCAAACTGGATTGGTTACCACATTTTCTTGATCCAGATAAAAGTTTTTCTAACTTTGGATCACCTTGGGCATGTGTCCTTTAAACTTAAAAGTGAAGAGACTTCAAGTTTAAGTTTTTCATTTTCAGATTTCAGATTTTCAATCTGGGTGGTTTTGAATTCTAAATCGCATTTACATTTTTCAAAATAATCTGAAACATGGGATTTTTCTTAAATAAGAGAATCAAAATTTTCTTTGAGCTTTGAAAACTTTTCTTTTTGAAGTTTTAATTTAACAACAATTTTACAACTTTCCTTGTATAGGGCATTATACGCGTCTTGAAGATCTTCTTCATTTTCATGATCACTATTCAGATTTTCTTCACTAGTTAGATCATCGTTATCTGAAAAAGTGAACTTGGCTAGAGTCATAAGGGCTTTGACTTCATTGCCCGACTCAGTTTCAGAATCTTCTGATTCAAAAGAGGCTTCAGAACCGAAAGATTCATCCCAAGTAGCCAACATACTCTTCTTTTTGGGTTTGTCCTTTTTAGGACACTTGTTTGCCATATGCCCATATTCTTGGCAGTTGTAACATTGACTATCTTTTAACGATTTCCAAGTTTTAGATTTGAATCTTTTCTTATCATTTGCTTTTTTAAAATCAACCCTTTTTTTACTTTTGAAAATTTTGTAAAACTTTTTCTTTAGAAGGACTGTATCATCTTCTGAGTTTTCTAAATCAGAATTGCTATTATTTTCTTGAAAAACATATTTAGAAGATTTAAGGGCAATAGACTTACCTTTAGGAGCTTTAAAATTTAACTCATAGGTTTGTAAAGAGCTAACTAGTTCTTCTACCCTCATATTGTCCGTATTAGGAAGTTCCTGGTTCGGGGTTACCTTAGAATTGAACCGTTCAGGAAGTGAACGTAGTCTCTTTGCACACACTTTACTTTCTGAGATTTTGTCACCAAGACCCCACATAGAGTTTAAAATGTCATTTAATCTAGTATAAAAGTCCATGAACATTTCATTTTCCTCCATATGTATTTCCTCAAATTTGGTTGTGAGGATCTGGACTTTAGATTTCTTGACAATTGATGTTCCCTCGTGTGTCATTTCTAAAATATCCCAGGCTTACTTTGCAGTATCACCGGATATAATTCTTTTGAATTCATCCGGTGATAGTGTGCAAGTAGCTGCATTTAGTGCTTTTGCATTAGCACTACTCTCACTTTTCTGAAGAGTGGTCCAAGAAAAAATAAGGTGATATTTTCATAGATTTGGATCCATTGATACCAGTTACTTTAATGGTAGGAGGGGTCCATTCAGTCACTGTGGCTTGCACACGCTCTCATCCATGGATTTAAGGAAAATCCTCATCCTGGCTTTCCAATAGGCATAATTGGAGCCATCAAATGGAGGAGGCCTAGTGATTGAAAGGCTATCAAAATTTGATATCTTATAAATAGCTTAGATCGATTAGTTCAGGAATTAAATAAAAAACTAACAATTAGAACGAGCTATTAGGCTCTGATACCACTTGACAAGGCCAGGCTATATGTCGTAGAGAGGGGGGGGGGGGGGGGGGGGTGAATAGGACTATGCCAAATTAAAACTTTAACAGCGGAATTTAAATGAATAAAGGAAAGATAACACTTTTAAACAGATCACAATATGGAAATGTAAAGCAACCTCAAAATTCTAGTCTTGAGAGGTTGATACAAATGTTGTTCTAAGGACAACCTTGCAGCATAAAAACCAAGGGTTTATGGCAGGACAACTTTACTAGAATGGTTTAAGTATTAATATCTCAAACTGAAGAGGAATAAAAAGTAAATAGCAAGAATGAAAGTCTAAACTATTACAACATTCCCACAATGCTTGAAATGAAAATATTACAACATTCACATCCACACATACATCTCACAAACTTGAATGATAAAAGATATAGAAAATAAATCACACATCCACAAAACATAGAGTTATAGTGGTTCGCCTGTATGTTCACCAACTGTTAAACAACAGCCACACAGCTTGCTACTCCACTCCTAATATCCTCACATAGGGGATATTAGTGTTCACTATGAAAATAGGTTTCTCAGGTTCACGTAAAACCCTCACAATTGTGTCTTTCAAATGGGCTTACACAATTTAAAAACCCCACACTCTGAGTTTGCTGTCTCTCCTCAGATAACCAACACAATGATATTTTTCTGGCTTAATATCAAAAGAAAATAAAATCATATAAGATTTACACAAATGTAAAATACCTAGATTTCTCCTTTTATAGTAGCCTGGAAGAACCAAATTTGAGTAGAACTTCAAATAGAGAAGTTCAATATCCAATACTCACTTTGAAATGGTTCTAAGTTCTAATTAATTTTAAATTAAATCAAGTTGGGCTAGCTCTATTTGATTTTGATTCCAAGAAGTGGAATATCCCAATTTCTCTTTCAAATCAGATTGGAATGCAGAAACAAAATCAAATATAAAAAGCTAACAAAAGAGAATTTTAAATATGCACAATGTAGCTTAAAAAGAACACAAACTTATCTCTCAGAGTGATGCCTTAATTTTACTTTGATTGGATGTCAAACTCTGAAATTTGTGCTTTATTTATAGTTACAAAAATCGCATCTACGACTGGTCCTGTGGACACTATGACTGGTCGTAGGACCAACAACATTTTGAAATTATGAGCACGATCAGAAAAAAACCATTCCAAGACTGGTCATAGGCTGTCCACGAGCGGTCGTGAACCCTCCATGAATGGTCGTGACCTGCCCACGACTGGTCATGAAGAACCAGAATTCGTTGCTGTAATTTGAGTCGTAGCTGTTGGACTGGTCGTGAATGAGTCAGCACTGTTCACACGACCGGTTGAGCAGACTTTAGGACTGGTCGTAGCTCAACCAAAAAATTTCAAAAATTTGCAACTTAGGACTGGTCTTGGAATTTCTTGGACTGGTCGAGCCAGCTCTAGGACTAGTCGAACAAAGTCTAGGACTAGTCTTAGAACATACCAAACACATATAAAAAGATTCAATTGACTTATGTATACAAAATGACCTACCCTAAGGTCAATCTAAGGTCATTCATACCTTATTTGTGAAGTATGGACATTGAGTCTTCATTTCTTCAGATGATGATTGACCTTCGAAGATTATGAAACTTGAGATCTCTATACTTGATGTAGCTTGAATATAAGATCTTAAAAAGCTTAGATTTGAATTATACTTCTTCTTGTATTTTAGTCTTGAGTTGTACTTGATCTTGAGTTGTACTTGAGTCTTGAACAAGAACTTGTCTTTTGATGTATCTCTTATAGCTCTTGAAATACTCTGGACTTTGAAGCTTACAGGAGTTGACAATGTACTTGACCTTGCATGTCTTGAAGTAGAGCTTCATTCTCAACTTGAAGCATTGTGATGTAGTGCCTTGAACATATAAATATTCTCATGCTACACAAGACACAAAAAGTGTTTTTGGCACCACAAAATTTGATAAAACAATGGAGTAATCAACCATAGCACTTACAAGTGGTACCTTAGATTCAAGCAGTAGTGTCCATACATGGTAAACAATATTAGGCCAATCAGATTATTTGACAAGTTCGATTGGTACGAGCGTACGCTGGATTAATCGACATGTTTCACATAAGCACTCCACGTGGCCAAACAACTATCAACAATCATCGTACGGCTTGGATTCATCGAACATATCTAATGTGGCGAGACTAGTTCGGCCACTCAATCGGGGACCATTACCGATTGCTTGGATTATATAGTAGTCCCAATCATACTCAAATGCAATAGGTAGTCACATATGATAATCGTAACAGCATTTAACAAATATTTCAATTATAAATCCCATTTGAGCATTTTATCAAACACATTGAACATGTTACCAAATGTTTATATTTCATCCATAAATTGCGTAGTTAAAATTAAGATTACATGAAGGAAATTATACATATAGATAAGGTAATTGAGAATCCTATCTCAACACTCTTATTAAATACAATTCATCAAACAATTTCTCATTCAAACATTTTATCAAACACTTAGACTGCACATTACCAAATACATAGACTAGATTAGTTATGACATGAACTATAGCAATTTCCTACGCAACATAGGCTATAACGCATATAACATACATGGATCATAGATTAGATATCATGACAAGCACAAAATCATAGTTTCAAGTTCATTCTAACATTTCAACAAACACATGAAATGCAAATTTGTCCAACATAGTTCATACAAGTATAACATATGGAAAACATCGTAACTAAGATCATATGGCAGGAATCAAGTTAGACATAAATCATTGCCGACATTAAAAGCCTTGAAAACCATAACCTAAATGTTTATAGTCCGCACCTTTCGTTAGAATACACTATTCAGACTTGGTTCGAATCCTATGTTCCCAAATACAGCACAACGGGTACCTAAATCAGGAAATCGTTAGCTAGGTTGGCAAACAACTATTTTATACCTCAAGTACGACGTTAGGGTTTGGATTTCTTACCCAAATCATCGTTGAAATGAGTTGTGTAGCGTAAGAGAGAGGTGTATCGGCGCGTGGTGTTGTGGGAAAAATCCCAGCAAAAGATCTCCTAGAAATCCTTCTTCCTTCTTTCGTCTTTTCTCTTCTTTTTTTTTTCTCTCTCTCTCTTAGGGTTTTTAAGAAATTCGTATGGAATGATAATGAGGTGGGTTAAGGGCATTACATAGGCCTAGAACTGATGTCAATGGCCCCAGGGCCATGATATACTTAGGTTATAGCCAAAGGGTGTTCGTTTCGGGCAAATGAGACTCATCTGGAGGTCCATTACTCACCTACGGCATAGGATAAGTTCCCCGATGATGGATCTAAGCAAGTTATGATTTCAACGTAATCGGATTAGTGAATCGACCATGAAGGACCTGTATCAGTTTAACAGTCGATTTCACTCGATCAGGGCCACAAGTATACGGATATGTGCAGGGAAATTTCCCTAATCCATGGGTGAAGTTTGACCAGAAACTGACGGTCTGAAGTCTTCAATTTTACCCTTAAGCGAACGGCCCAATTCACTTAAGTTTGGGTTCATTTTCTAAAGATATTCGCATTTCTCACATACTTCGCTTAAGGCTCAAGTTATGCATTTCTGGATACTATTTGTGCTCGATTCCCACAATGGTTGTCAAGCCCAATAAGGCGGTCATAACCCTATAGTTTCACAGTCATCGGACTTTCGACATGCGGTCCAGGTCCGATACGGAGTTTCAATGTGCTCCCGAGAGCAACTGAGTTTTGGGATTTCCTCGAGGTTTTCAAGCAATGTTGAGTTAGCGATTTTAATGGTTTTGGGTCTTGCAGTTTGTATAGATAGTGGTTCAAGCTAATCCACCGATTAATTTAGTTTAGTACTTAATTAATTTTCATCTAATTTCCATAGTATATGGTCTTTAGGGATTTCTGCCTGAGGTGGTACTCGAGTCTTTGTACGAATTTTTTCGAGACATTACAATCTACCCCCCTTAAAGAAAAATTTCATCTACGAAATTAATACCTTTTCATACTCCTCGAGGATATGAGGGTAGTTCTTAAGGACCTTGGCTTCTGTTTTCTAAGTAGCTTCTTCCTCAGTGTGGTGAGTCCACAATACTTTTATGAGCAGGATCACTTTGCTGCATAGCACTTGTTCCTTCCTATTGAGAATTCGTGTTGGTCGCAGTACATAGGTAGCATCCTTACTTAGCTGCACCTGCTCCCACTTGATAATGTGAGTAGGATTATGAACGTATTTCTTTAGCATTGATATGTGATATACGTTTTGCACGCCTGCGAGTGGTATGGGCAAAGCAAGGCAGTATGCTACCACACCCACTCGGTCAAGAATCTGGAACGGACCAATAAATCGCGACGTAAGCTTCCCCTTCTTACCAAATCGAAGGACTCCCTTCATTGGGGAAACCTTAAGGAATACATGGTCCTTCAAATTCTAGCTGTTGCCATGTTGTATCAGTGTAACTCTTCTATCTGCTCTAGGTTGTAAGAAGTCGACGCCTGATAATGTAGATCTTCTCTGAGGTCACCTGTACTAAATCTGGGCCAATCAAACTCTTCTTTCCAACTTTTTCCCAACAATGGGGTGCTCGACATGGGTACCCATACAATGCTTCGTAGGGAGCCATGCCAATGCTCTCTTGGAAGCTGTTGTTATAAGCGAACTCAGTATAAGAAAGATAGTCATCCCAACTGTCCTTGAAATCAAGCACACATGCTCGTAACATATCTTCTAATAGCTGATTTACCCGTTCTGTCTGCCCATCGGTCTGTGGGTGGAACGCGGTACTAAACTTCAGTTTCACTCCCATTGCTTCCTGGATTAGAGTGCAGAAAATGGACGTGAATCGTGTGTCTCTATCCGACACAATCTCCATAGGAACTCCATGCAGCCGTAGAATCTCCTTAATGTACAACTTGACTAAATCATCTGCTGAGTTTGAAACTCTAATCGAGAGAAAATGAGCCGATTTCATCAATCGGTCCACTATCACCCAAATGGAGTTATGTCCCTTCCTTGTCTACGGTAACCTGGAAATGAAATCCATAGATGAAATCCCATTTTCATTCAGCTATGGACATGGCTGAAGTAAATAAGGAGGTCGGTGATGCTCGCCCTTAACCTGCTGACATGTGAGAAAACGGGATACATAATTTGCTATGCGTGCCTTCATGTTGTCCACTAGTACGAACGCTTCATGTCTCTATACATCTTCGTACTGCCCGAAGGCATCACCATCCTTGAATTGTGAGCGGCGTCCAGGACTTCCTTTCTCAAGTCATGGAGATTCGAAACACACAGATGGCCACAATATCTCAAATGTCCATCTAAGCCAACCCTCCATTCAGAGTCTTCACTATCACTCGCTCATTTTCTCATTTTCACCAACAGTTCATCTTCCTTCTAAGCCACAATGATTTAGTCATTGATAAGTGGTTGTACGTGGATATGTGCGACGCTCTCGAATGGTCCCTCTAATATAAGCTTTTATTCGAAGTCTCGCACAAACTCTACCATATTCCATTCTTCTATCATCAGCGGAGCTGCAAATTCTATTGTCTTCTTGCAGTTCAACACATCGGCCACAAGGTTTGCCTTGCCAGGATGGTAGGAAACCTCAAACTTGAAGTCTTTCAAGGTTTCCATCCAATGTTGTTGCCTCATATTCAGGTTTCTTTGCGTGAATATGTACTTGAGGCTCTTGTGGTCACAAAAGAGCTTAAACTCCTCTCCGTAGAGGTAATGTCTACAGAGCTTTAATGCGAAGATAACTGTTGCCAATTTCAGGTCGTGCATAGGGTAGTTTTCTTCATGTTTCCTTAACTATCGCGATGCATAGGTAATCACTTTGTCCTTTTGCATAAGGACACAACCCAAACCAACAAGAGATGCGTCAGTGTATATAGTATATCTGACCCCTTGCTCTGGAAATACTAGCACGGGTGTGGACGTCAGCTTGTCCTTTAATTCCTGAAAGGTTGCTTCTGCTTTCTCGTTCCAAGCAAACTTAGGATCCTTCCGAGTGAGTTGAGACAATAGTCAGGCTATCTTGGAAAAGTTTTTAATAAATCGATGATAGTAGCCTACAAGGCCAAGGAAACTCCTCACTTCAGGAACCGAACTGGACTATTCCCAGTCTTGTACCACGGTTACCTTGGCAAGGTCCACGACAATTCCTTCCTTGGACACCACGTGTCCCAGAAACTTAACTTCTTCCTTCTAGAAGTCGCATTTCCGGTATTGAGCAAATAACTAATTCTTCCTGAGAGTATCGAAGACTGCTCTCGCAAGTGCTCTTCATGATCCTTTTGGCTCTTAGAGTATATCAAATTGTCATCTATAAATAAGATGACGAACTGGTACAGATACGACCAAAACACCTGGTTCATGAGGTCAATGAACACGGCTGGTGCATTTGTAAGTCCAAATGACATCACAAGGAATTCATAGTGCCAAAACTGGTTCTGAGTGCTATTTTTTGCACGTCTTTATCCCTGATGCGCAACTGATGATATCTAGATTGTAAGTCAATCTTTGAGAAATACTGTGCCCCTTTTAACTGGTCGAACAAATCATCTATCCTGGGCAAAGGATACTTGTTCTTCATTGTCACTTGGTTCAACCTGCAATAATCAATACACAATTGTAGCGATCCGTCTTTCTTCTTTATAAACAATACAGGTGCTCCCCAAGGAGATACGCTAGGCTGTATAAAACCTGCATCCAACAGATCATCGATCTCAACTCCATTTCACATGGAGGCACGCGATACATTGGTAGATAAATGGGTATTGCACCAGACACAAGGTTGATAGTAAAGTCGATCTCATACCGAGGAGGTAGTCCAGGTATCGTTCTAAACATATTTGTGAAATCTTAGACTACAGGGGTGTCCCCAAGTGTCTAACCATCAACATTTTCCAATAAGGAAGTGTAACAACTTATGCAGTAGGGCCAACTGACCTGAACTGGGAAAGTAAAGGTGTGCCCTCAGGTCCATGGGCTATCACCAATCTGGTATCATAGTCTATCTGTGCCTTCATCTCGGTGAGCCAATCCATGCTAAGGATGACATCGTAATGATGTAGCGAGGTGACAATCAGGTCAATGTGCACTATTCTGCTCACTAAGTCTATTGGGTAATCTTTACAAAACTTAGTAGCAACGGAGAAAGTCTCTGTCATGGTAAGGACTCTCACCCCAATTATAGGGGTAGTGTTCAACCCCAAACGCTTGACTGTAGAGCATGATACTATCGATATAGTGGACTCGGTGTCCACCAATAGGCATACAGGTGTACCTTGAATATGGGCAGTGACTTCAAAGGCTAAAGGCACTGCAGTTGTTGACTCAGATGCTCCAGCTGCAAGTGCATGTACACGTGTTTGTTGAGGACAATTCGGTTGCGCTGCCATAGGTCATTAAGATGGCCTATTTTGAGATATGGTTGGTCTATAAAAAGGCTGTGCTGGCAGTGTTGATCGTAGAGGTGGAGCTGAAATATGTGGCAGCTGGCTATTAATCTTCTTAGGCGGCGTAAAACCATTGTCCCTCATCTTAGTGAAGCAATAGGTGTCTATATAGCCCATCTTCTTATAGTAGGTGCACCACAGATCTGATCGCTTCTGTTGGGTCGGTGGAGCCATAAGCCTAGGAGGCGAATCTGCACGTGGCCTCTTGCCGAGGAACGGTCAGTTCGGCAATTCAGGCCAAGGCCTTGGGCCCATGGGCATACATGTACAGGACAGTCTATATCCATCCTGCTCGGCTCACAGGGACATGTTCGCTAGCTCAGCATAATTGGGAATGCTATTGCAACACATCTTCGTACGGATATCGGGTCGTAGACCCTGAGAAAATTACCGTATTCTCATCGGCTCATCGGCTAGGATCAAAGGAGCATATCTAGCTAGCTCCATGAAGCTGTTCTCGTACTCATCCATGGTCATTCCTCCCTGTCGGAGGTGGAGAAACTCACCCTCTTTTTCAGTACGATAAGTGAGGGGGAAGTACTTCCCATGGAAGCGAGTCTCAAATGCGTCCCAGGTCCACACGTGTCCTGTGGAGACTGTTTGTAGGATGCTATCCCACCATAGACTAGCCTCCTTCTCGAACATATATGTAACCAGCTCTACTTGCTCTACCTCAGTACATTGCAATGGTTTCAACATATTGGATATACGATCCAACCAGTATTCAGCCTCCTCAGGTCTGAGTACCCGCAAAAGTGGGAGGACGAAAACGCTGAAAATGCTAAAAAAGACCGTTGGTATTCATGTTCCCAGCAGGTTACACAGGTGGTGTAGTTGGGACCATATTCATGTTTTGGGCAATGACCCTCGCAATAGTGGCCCAAACTTGCTGCTGCTGTTGTATTAGGAGCATCATCTGCTCCAACCTATCAGCGAGAGGACCCGCTTGAGGCATGTGTGACATCGATGAAGACACACGGTTCTGTTCTAGAACCGGTGGTGTATCAGGTGTTGGCCCATTAGTGGGGCCAGTGGCCGGCTGTAAATCCGGTATTATCTCAAAATTTGGGCCCAAGCTAGGGTCCATCTGGCTATCGTTCAAGGGAAGTGCCTCGTCAATCGATATGCCAAGTGCGAGACGTGTGATGTTCCGAGTGTTTTTAGGAGGCATTCCCTATATACAACATAGGGTGTAACATGTTTTAGATTTTGAATAACAACGCTCAATTTTCCAAGCATTGTACACATTCCAAATCAAAAGAAGCTTCATGCATTTCGTTTAACCCAAAATTATCACAATACATGAGATGTAGTCTTACATGGACCGTGAAAGAAGATGCATGTGAGCTAACCCAATAAAAGCTTTAAACACCAACTACTCTAACATATAACGAAACCTACCAAGGCTATTACAAACATAAGCAAGAAACAAGAGAAATCAAAAGATGACTACAACCATGTCTAGTCCTCTGACTCTGGTGAAGGCGGAGGTGCACCCTTGTCCTGCATACAGCACAGGAGACTCTTCAAGGTGCGCGACATTCTCTTGAATTTTTATTTCAGATAGGCCTGATTCTCATTGACCTCTTGTCTTAGGGCGGCCTGGTTCTCTTCAATCTGAGCCATGTGGGCTTCTAAGGCGGTCCAATCATGGTGGTCCTCACGAGTAGCAGTAGGAGGTCCCCCACCTGAATCCTGGGCCTCCTCATCTTCCTCACTGCTTTCCTCATCATTTCCTTCCTCAATGCTTTCCTCTTCACTACCTTCTTCCTCTTCACTCTCTTCATTAATTTCATCCCCAGACTCATCAAGCCTTTCCTGTCGCTGCTTGGGGCCTATGCCCATATTGTTGAGCGTAGTGTCACTGATGAAATGAATTAGGGCATGGTTCTCCTTATGGAGTTGGAAGTTGAAATTTTGGGCAATCTTAAAAATAAGTCAACTGAAGGGAAGTGAGGCATCTCCCCGTGTAGATCGTGCAGTATCCACAATCTGAGACAAAATGAATGTAGGCAGGCATAGCTTGTCTCCCTGACTAGCTCTGTATAAGAAATCCACCATATGTCGAGTGTATTTCGTGCGATTGCTCCACATGCGATACACGTTATACTTGAATATGTGGTGGACCAGGCAGAAATCGTTTATCATTTTGGTCGATGCAAGGCAATTTCCTCGCCTCCACCGCTCAAGCTTGTCGTAAAGGAAACGTGTGCGACGATTTATTTCTGGTTCATTAGTAAGGTTTGTTTCGCTAGCATGTACAAGTCCACGTTCCATACCCATGACACGAGCCACCACATCTACATTGAGTATGGCCTCCTCTCTCCCCAAAGGGATAGTAAACTGAAGAGGATCCAATAGTGGGTTCCATATATGAGCGTAGAAGGCTTGTACGGTGCTTTCATTCGCATGAGTATTTCCCTCAAATATGGGACCCCACCCATTTTTCAGGAGCATGTCCATCACTGGGTACAACCTAAAAAGCCTTTCATCAACATGAGCCTCGAATACAACTTTGCAGTCATGGAACTTACCAAGTTCGATGCTCGGTGGTAGAGATCTTTTGATAGGAATCCGCGGGTCAAGATCCCATTTTGACCTTCGTTCTCGCTCGACACTTGTGCTTGCTTCGGCGCCCATTTTCTTCCTTATATAGGTTCGGTGGCTATGCCCAGCTTCATCTACGGATGCCCTCTTCTTCCCCATAAGGGAAAGGAGTCCGAAAATGGAGAAAATAGAGGTAACTAGCTCAAAAAGAGCCATGAAAGTGTAGAAACTTGAAGGGTGAGATGGGTTTGTGGGGTTTGAAGATTATGAGACACAAGGATGAGTTTTTTGAGCTTAAATAGGTTTGAAATGCGGGATGGAGGTTGTAAGAGATGGGTTTAAGAGAATGGTGAAGGATGGGTGTGTAACATAGTAGAAGAAGAAGCTTGAGTGTATGGAATGGAGATTTTGAGAGAGAAAATGGAATTTTTAGAGGGGTTTGGAGGGTTCAAAAGCTTGAAATGGGAGTGAAATATGGCTAGGGGAGTGAAATAGAGGGACCCACATGTGAGACAAGGCCCCACACATGTGGGTGAGGGCGGTGGGCCGCTGGAACCGCAGGCTCGCTGGAGGTACAGGCGGTGCTGCCACACCTCTCTGGAGGTGCCGGCGATGGCCCCGCCTTGGGGCGGTGGCCACCCCCTCTCGCGGTGTCGTACATGTACGGGGGATCACTTGAGTCCCACCGAAAATTACGCTTTCGGCCCCTACGCCTGTGTGATGTATTTTCTCGGTCCATCTCACACATATTTATGCCTTTTGGCATGTTTCAAGTTTGGGATTTGCCGACTTACAGCTTAAACCCATCAATTGATAGCTTAAAAAGGGTTTGAGATAATTTCACATGATCCCAGACGCATACGGGTTACATTTTTACGGTCAATTTCGCCCGTCGGTGAAACCTTAGGATCCTACGATCATTTCTACATTTATCACCCCCTCCTAAGTCAAAGTACATTAGTGTTCATCGTGTTACCATAACCTAGGTCTAGTTTAATCTAAATCATGCTCTGATACCAACTTATAACGTCCCGGATTTTGAGATCGGAGCAAAGCTCAACTCCCGAGATCCAACGCATCACTTATGCAACATAGATAATGATGTTTAAATATTATCCATATTAATGCATTAAACATGAGTGAGATTACACCAAAATGGCATATCATACTCAAGTGGTAATTTGATTAAGCAAGCGGAAGACTATAACATGCATATTTGAACTAGTAAGCGATTTACAACCTCAAGAGTATAAGTATGTAACTGAGTTGAATGTTTACATGTATTGTTTTCAAAATCTACGAAATGGCAAAACATAAAGTGTCCAACTATTCCATAACCATGTAATCCTGGTGATGCAGCTTTAGGTCTACACAGACCTGCCTGAGAGCTGCACGTAGGAGAACTCCTCCTCGTCTAAGAAATCCGGATCTGTCGCACAAGCCTTATCATCATCTACAACTAAAATAGAGTCTGGTTGGTATTTTAAAACACCGTCCCAGAGTGGGAGTGAGTGATCAACTCAATGGTACTATAAGGAAAAGGTTAACATGTTATTAATTCAATCAAGTAGTAATGAAGAAACAATCAACAATCATTCCTAACTACTCTTATTAATGCAAGCATGATATGCAGTAATGATGCATGCCCTCACCTGCACTCCCTCAGTGACCTCATCAACCATTTGTGCATGAAAAACTCCCTAAACGTGTGCTTCCTCGCCAAAGCACATGCAATGCAGTGCATGGTCGTGTTAGCCAAGTTCTTAATTAGGTTTATTCATACAGCAGATTTGGGAAGCTAAGGTATCTCCCTTTATATCATTTACCCAAGCGGGGATCCATCTAGGGTCGTCAATCCTAGTTAATCACATACATAGCCGAGTTGTAGGGCATCACCCCTAATGAAAGCAGTGGATAGGTAAATTCAAGTGTTTATACTCGAGGACACTATGGGAGGCTCGTCACCTGAACGTAGCCTGACAGCTCGAATACAGTGTCCCATACACCACCATATTTGGCTCACAAGTTTGGGTTGCTCACTGGTCACTACGGGGAGGCTCGTCACCCCAGCGTAGGCCGGCAACTCGACCACGGTGTCCCATACCACCATACCCGGCTCATGAGTCTTAGTAGATCTTAGCACCATGGTTGAAACAGGCTTTACATTGGTAAGTGGTACCTTAGATTCAAGCAGTAGTGTCCATACATGGTAAACACATATTAGGCCAATCGAGTTATTTGACAAGTTCGATTGGTACGAGCGCACGCTGGATTAATCGACATGGAGTGCATAAGCACTCCACGTGGCCTAACCACTGTCGACAATCACTGTACGGCTTAGATTCATTGAACGTATCTAATGTGGCGAGACTAGTTTGGCCACTCAATTAGGGAATGTTACCGATTGCCTGGACTACGTAGTGTCCCAATCATACTCAAATGCAATAGGTAGTCACACGTGATAATCATAACAACATTTAACAAAGAATTCAAATATAAATCCCATTTGAGCATTTTATCAAACACATTGAACATGTTACTAAATGTTTACATTTCATCCATAAATTACGTAGTTGAAATTAAGATTACATGAAGGAAATTATACACATAGATAAGGTAATTGAGAATCATATCTCAACACCCTTATTAAATATAATTTATTAAATAATTTCTCATTCAGACATTTTATCAAACATAGACTAGATTAGTTATGACATGAACTATAGCAATTTCCTATGCAACATAGGCTATAACAAACATGGATCTTAGATTATATATCATGACAAGCACAAAATCATAGTTTCAAGGTCATTTAAATATTTCAACAAACACATGAAATGCATATTTGTCCAACATAGTTCATACATGTATAACATATGGAAAACATCGTAACTAAGATCATATGGCAATAATTAAGTCAGACATAAATCATTGCCGACATTGAAAGCCTTGAAAACCATAACCTAAATGTTTATAGTCCGCACCTTTCGTTGGAATACACTATTCGGACTTGGTTCGAATCCTATGTTCCCAAATATGGCACAACGGGTAACTAAATTAGGAAATTGTTAGCTAGGTTGACAAACAGCTATTCTATACCTTAACTACGGTGTTAAGGTTTGGATTTCTTACCCAAATCATCGTTGAAACAAGTTGTGTAGTGTAAGAGAGAGGTGTATCGGCGCGTGGTGTTTTGGGAAAAATCTCAGCAAAATATCTCCCAGAAATCTTTCTTCCTTCCTTCCTCTTTTCTCTCCTTTTCTCTCTCTCTCTCTCTCTCTCTCTCTCTCTCTCTTTTAGGGTTTTTAGGAAATTCGTATGGAATGAGAATGGGGTGGGTTAAGGGCATTATATAGGCCCACAACTGATGTCAATGGCCCTAGGGCCATGGTATACTTAGGTTATAGCCAAAGGGTGTTCGTTTTGGGCAAACGGGACTCATCTGGAGGTCCATTACTCACCTATGATGTAGGGTAAGTTCCCCGATGATAGATCTAAGCCAGGTTATGATTTTGGCACAATCGGATTAGCGGATCGACCGTGGAGGACCTGTGCAGGGAAATTTCCCTGATCCATGGGTGAAGTTTGACCAGAAACTGACGGTCTGAAGTCTTCAATTTCACCCGTAAGTGAACGGTCCAATTCACTTAAGTTTGAGTTCATTTTTTAAAGATATACGCGTTTCTCACACACTTCACTCATGGCTCAAGTTGTGCGTTTCTGGATACTATTTGGGCTCGATTCCCGCGATGGTTGTTAAGCCCAATAAGGCGGTCATAACCCTATAGTTTCACAGTCATTAGACTTTCGACGTCCAGTCTAGGTCCGATACGGAGTTTCAATGTGCTCCCGTGAGCAACTGGGTTTTGAGATTTTCCCGAGGTTTTCAAGTAATGTTGAGTTAGCAATTTTAATGGATTTGGGTCTTGCAGTTTGTACTGATAGTGGTTCAAGCTAATCCACCGATTTGGGTCTTAATTAATTTTCGTTTAATTTCCACAGTATACGGTCTTTAGGGATTTCTGCCTGAGGTGGTACTCGGGTCTTTATACAGATTTTTCTAAGACGTTACAATTTGGGTCTTTGTATGGTTATTGTTCTACATTTTGAAGTCAATTTGGGTTTTCTAGTTCATTTTTATGGGTTTTTTGATAAAAAAATTTAATTTTCTTGAATCCCATTATTCCCTTATTGTTTTTCTTTATTTCTTGCATTCCATGGAGGTTCGAACAAAGAAGAAAGTAACACATGCTTCTTCTTCGAGGGAAACTCTTATTAGGAAGCGTACCCTATGACCACCTGAGGAAGACCCGGAATATGTGCGGGAGCTCCGCAATAGGAAAATTATTGTTGAGCGTACCATTAATGTTGATCATTTAGTTCCTTTTCATTTACTTCCCATCCTTTCCTCTATAGGTTGGGAAAACATCTTAAATTGGGGCGGACCGGCTTACCGCTCTATTGCATAAGCATTGTATGCTTCAATTACTGAAGCATCCCTTGATGATCTATCTTTCTCTATTAGTTTTAGAGAAGGGACGTTTAAAGTTGATAAGCATCTGATATCGGGTTTGTTAGGAGTAAATGTTAATGATGATGGTATTCCTATACCAACTCTTATTGAACGAATGTCTGAATCCGATCGGTACAAACTAACCCACAAGTTATGTCACTTTGATGCGGAATGGAGCGCAAGTAATGCCCTCCTTGCCAATCAGATGTTGCCCAAATACAAGATTCTTCATCATATCTTTTTTGCTAATGTGTATCCTCATTTTGAGAACAAGGCTGAGTTGACTTCATTCATGTGTCGCATTCTCCATTATGTAGTTTCTGGTATTCCCATTTGTCTTCCTTCCTTGATTTGTTATATTATTATTCAATTCTGTTTCCATCCTGGCCATGGTTACATACCATTTTCCTATATGATGACTACACTAGCTCTTCAGTGTAATCTGGTCATGCCACCTGTTGAGGCACTTAAAGGGCTTCTACCTTTCAATAATTCCAATACCAATAAGATAAACCTGAAATTTCGACCAGGCCAACGTGATGAGGAGGACGTCGAAGTTAAAGAAGAAGGAGACACTCTGCCAGTGGACACTACTATGGATGATATCTTTGATCAATTAGAAATTGATGATGTGGCTGACCCTGATTATCAGCCGTCTCAGTTTGATGAGTGTCTTCGCTCACTGGAGGAGAAGGTGGGTGAGTTGAAAATGTCTCAGGACAACCTGAATGAAAGTCATAAATCCTCGATGAAGTATATGCATAAATATTTCTATCACATTACGAGGAGACTTCATTAGATTGACCCATCCATTCCACCTCCTTCTTCTTCAGGCTTTGATTAGTATTTAAGTTTTTCGATGTTGGATTTGTATAACTTAACTTTCACTATTTCACTTAGTTTGTATGGGATAATTTTGTTAACACTCTTTTGTTTTTTAGTATCATGACAATCCTTTTGCTTATACTCTCTTTTTGTTCAACATCATATTTGTGCTTTATTGGATATTTGTATTCCTTTGTCAAGTTATGACAAAAAGTGTCACGCCTTAAACTTGGAAACCGGGCTCACAAAATTTTCGATCACCGAATCCGGTGCCGACAGCCTCTGTAGCACTCCATTCTTGGCTCCTAATGCTTATACGCGAGTTTCCGATCCAGGGATCCTACAAGGAGGATTTTCAATATGAATTGTCTAGTAAGAAGCATAACCACAAGTATACCCAAATCACAAGAACAACATCATCACCACATATCCACTAATATAATCATTTGAGTACAATCCTAAAAGGGAAAATACATGCCCATAATAAAATCTTCACAAAGCTCAGCCGTACGCTCCTACTCCTGCTTAGCTACGACTGCGTCCTAACGTCACCCGCACGCATCTATCGTGCATAAGCTTATAAAAAGCTTAGAGAGTGGTGTAAGTGTGTGAATAGTATATGTGTGCTCAGAATGTAGTATTAGAGTAAATGGAAATACTGGTAAGTCCATAGAAATGTCATAAACCTTATCCAGGATATGCGATGCAAAGACATAATAAGCCAATATCATATACTAAGAAAGTAATGTAGGTCGGCTGTCCAATGTGGAAACATAACAAGTCAAATATCATATACCGAGGATGCAATATAATAAGCAATTCGGAAGAGCTACGAATACCATCAGCCTCATTTAGGTCATATAAATGCAGAAACATAGCAACCCAAAATGCCATACGCTGTGGATGTAATGCAATATGCGGTATGTGGTGCGAATGAAATGACCAAGCTACAGAGTGAAGTCGGGATGGTAGTACGTGGTATCACAGGCTATGGGGTCTATCACAAAGGACTTATATCCAAACCAGTCCCATACCTACATTTGGATAAATAGACTCAATGTGGTAAACGCCTGATCTCAGGTTAGTCGCGCGCTCTAACCGAAATCCTGGCCATTGCAAAGGTACACGTAACAAATAGTTACGCACCACCAGCCTGAGTGGATAGTGAAGGAATGAGTATGCAACTCCTGCTCAATAAGTCCACAAATCAGTACCGTACATCTCTGGGATCATCACCGGGGTCTAGTACACTCTACATGCAATTGTCTCCCCCTGGATGCACAACCATGCAAGTGGAAGAGACCTTACTATTCGCCTGGCCAGTAGTCAGCCAATACCTACCCGACATGTCGATAGCAGACCCATTCATGAGCTGGTCAAACTCAGCCTAGCTATGCCTACTACCCTCGGACGGATAAGGTTACACCCCCTCCCAACTTACCACGACACAGTGGGAGATGCGGCCTCCTAGTATTCAGTACTCGGGCGCTATGTATCCACTCGGTCTTAATGTTGGGGTGTCACCTGGCCTCAGAGGTTTATGGACTTTCACCCACGGACATACAAAGTGCCCAGATGCTCGAACCCAAACATTTCTGGTGTCCCATTTGGTCATCCACGACTTGCCTGTAGAGGTCACAGCCCTGATATCGCTAGGGCATACAGTAATCACAATCACTCAATGCAAGATGCATAAGTCATATAGTCCAATCATGCATTAATCCTAGGGATACCATGCGCTCATGTGAGATAACTCTACCTATCAGGGAGTCCCATAAACCATCTGCACTATAACATATGCAATGGTCAATCACATCTCATAATAAACATGTGGATGATGAATGTGAGCATGTATCATGATGCTATGCTGTCACATACTCATAAACGGTATCAATAACCGGCATCAACAACCAACCTCAACAATGTGGACATTTAACCAACATTGCCCCCAAGGAATGACCCACATAGAGCCTAACATATAGTGGACTCATGGCCTCACACAAGGGCCTAATAAACAACATCATGGGCCTCACTCAAGAGCCTAATACACATCACAATGGGCCTCTCACATGGGCCTAATATACATCATAATGAGCTCCATCACCTGGCCCTCAAATGCACCACAATGGGCCTTATCACATAGGCCTCATATACATCACATTGGGCCTTAAACACGGGCTGAATACACAACACAATGGGCCTCTAATATGGGTCGCATATATATCACATTAGGCCTCTACAATCAAGCTCAATATTCAGCCTCGATAATCAGCCTCGACAATTGGAATCGGCCTTGATAATCAGAATCGACCTCGACAATCAGCTTCAATAATCGGAATCGGCCTTGATAATCAGCCTCGATAATCAGAATTGGCCTCGACAATCAGAATCGGCCCTGACAATCAGAACCAGCCTCGACAATCGGAATTGGCCCTGATAAGCGGCCTCGACAATTAAAATCGGCCTCGACAATCGGAATTGGCCCTGATAATCAGCCTTGACTATCAGAATTAGCCTCGACAATCGAAATCGGCCTTGATAATCAGCCTCGACAATCAGAATTGGCCTCAACAATTGGCCTTGATAATCGGAATCGGCCTTGATAATCAGCCTCGATAATCGGAATCGACCTTGACAATCAGAATCAGCCTCAACAATCAGAGTCGGCCTTGATAATCGGCCTCGACAATCGGCCCTGATAATCAGAACGACCTTGAAAATTAGAATCGGCCTGGACAATCGGTCTCGACAATCGGAATTGACCTCGATAATTGGACTCGACAATCAAAATCGACCTCAACAATCGGCCTCAATGCAAGGCGGGGTCCATAGATGGACGACCGATGATGGATCAAGCAATATCAATGGGACCCAATAATTTGGGTTATCCCACTAGAGAATGATGAGAATGGGCCTAATCAGGCCTAAGAGAAGGTCACAATGTGGACATTGAACCATCACTGCCCATCAATGTAGACATTCAACCAACATTGCTCCCAAGGGATGGCCCACACAGGACCGAACGTATAGTGGGCCCACGGTCTCACACTAGGGCCTAATATACATCATTATGGGCTTCACTCAAGGGCTTAATATACATTATCATGGGCCTTGGCTATGGGCGACAAATACTACAAGTTGGGCCTCATACAAGGGCCTCATATATCACATTGGGCCTTATCAAATGGGCCTCAAGTACATCACATCGAGCCTCACTAATTGGGCCCCAAATACATCAAATGGACCGAATCAAATGGGCCGTATCAAATGGGCTGAACCACTACACCATTCATCTATTATTAGAGATCATTTTAGAGTATTATTCAAAAAAATGAATCATATCAAAGGATCATCTGGACTATACCACTCATAACAGTGGTGATAATAATTCCCACTGTTAAAAATTTAGAGGGCCCACCATGGCATTTATTTCCCATCCAGTCTATTTGTAAGGTCACAAAGACTTGAACAGTGAGGAAAAATAAATATCATATTGGTCTAAAACTTCTGTGACCTAAGGGGTTTCCAATGGTGGGCGTTCAAACTCACTGTTTAGGCAGTGTGGTCCACTTGATACTAGATCTGTCTTATTTTTCTTCCCAAGCCTTAGGACTGGCTCACCAAATGGATGGACGGTTGGACGAACCATATACATTAGGGTGGGGTCCACATACGTGGCCCACCTAAGATGATCTTGCCAAATGGATGGACGGTTTGGATTAAACACATCCATTAAGCGGTGGGTCCCACCGTCCAGCCATTTGAAGGTGCTGGGTAGATATAAAGCATTAAAGGTGGGTCCCACATGGGGCCCACCACATACATATAATATGTATGTCATATATATATATTATAATATAATATTATATAAAGATATAATAATAATATTATTATTATTATATCATTCATTCTTTCTTTCTTTCTTTATTTCTTTTTTTTTTTCAGCACGCCAGCGTCCAGCGTCTAGCAAGCTGGATGGCTTGGACATGACATCGCCTAGTGGGGTTCACGGTTGGACGGTCTTGATAAAATCCCTACATCTCACATGGGTCCCACACACATGTGGCCCACTTGGTTTAGATCAAGGTGAAATTTGTGTTTTTCATTCCGTCCAGACCTGATAACAGGCTGGGCGGTGTAGATCCAACACATCCGTCAGGTGGGTCCCATGAAGGTGGATGGCATGGATAAAATACATACTTCATGGTGGGCCACACACACACCCACCATCATCCATACAAGAGAGAGAGAGAGGGGAGGGAACCCGCCACTATTGGGCCCTCCCTTATACAATGCATACATCAAGTGGGTCCCACAACAAGTGGGCCCTAAAAACAAAATTAACGGTGGATCACCCACCTTTGGCCTCCTTCTTTAGCTCCTTGGACTCCTAGGCTCCTTGGCATCGATCTTGATGAAGGATGATGAAGATTAGAAGATTGAGATGGGCGATGAGTGGGGTAGAAAGTGGGCCACACTTGGCTTCTACTCTCCTTAGAAATTCATGGACGGTTGCTCTCTTAGGAGCTTGAGAGATCGTTAGAGAATGAGAGAGTGAGAGAAGTGATGGGATGATAAGGGATGGGGAGCTTGAGAGATCGCTAGAGAATGAGAGAGTGAGAGAAGTGATGGGATGATAAGGGATGGATGGAATGGGTATTGTATGGAAGGGGATGGGAAGGTATGGGTTTAGTTGAATTTTTGGTAAAAGAGGGATGGGTGGGGAGAGAGAGTTGACTTGTGAGGGGTGAGGTGGCATGGGGGTATGAGTGATGTACTTGGTTGATTGATTGATTGATGGGATAGTTGTTGAGATTCTCTCGGAATTCGCACGTGTGGTATTTTCCTCGGAATGAACGCAAGCCCAGATCTCCTGGCCTAGGTATCGCATCGGCGAGCGAGACATGGTGTTGGAACCATGATGATGATGCGATCACTAGGGTTCAAGTTTCAAGTCGAGCTAACTTCGATATACAGTACGCGACTTAGGTTCACGTGTAAACATCGGGTACAAGTCGCGGGTTGCAGGAATTCACCTGGGAGGACCGCAGAAGCCTACGGAATGGTACGGTCTAAGATACGGGCCTTATAGCTCCCCCCTCCTTATAAAAATTCCATCCTCAAAATTTATAGAATAGACAAGGGAAGAGGAAGCATCATCATATATATATGTCAAGGCATAATCAATTTACAAAAGGATGAGAATAACGCTCTCTAATCTCAACTTTGCACTCCCAAGATGCCTCATCAACACTATGGTGACCCCTATTGAACCTCAGACCCTGGATCAGAAACGGTCAAAACTGGAAAACCTTACAGCCTCATCATCTCATCAATGACCAGTCTAACAAGATAGTCCTAATTCTTGGTCATGCGAATTGTCGGTGACTCCTCCTGGCGACTGAGGGTCTTACTGAGCTGCATAAAAGCTGCCCTAGGTCTGCTGGGGAGGCGTATGTCCTCACCTAAAGAGGTCGTTGCTTCTAAAAAATGGGGGCACTCACGCTTATGATGCCTCGTCTCACCACATTTGAAGCAAACGCCCGTGAATGGTCTTTGTGGTGGTGCTGAAGGTGATGCTGGCGTTCGAAAGGATGGACAGTTCCTAGGCCTCTATGGCCATTGACGTTGCTGCTACTGGGAGCTATTTAAGGGGGACTTCTTCCTCTTCCGGTCTTCTCTGTGGTCACGAACCCCTTGCGAATTGTTCCATTCTGCCTCGTATATCTGGGCCCTCTGAACCACATGCACAAATGTCGGGAGTACATGTCCAATGACACGGCTCCTAAGGTAAAAACGTAAGCTGTTCTCAAAACGGTAGGCTTTTCACTCCTCATCATCAACCAAATATGGCGCAAACCTCGAAGCGCTATGAAATGAGCTGCATATTGTGCCACAGACATGTCTCCCTACTCTAAGGTCTAGAACTCTAATGCTCGCTGCTGATGAAAGTGATCGGGGAAGTACTATTGGTCGAATCAGTCAATGAAATCCTCCCATGTCCAGACGAAGTCAGCTCCTACAACACGGGTAATGGAGGTCCACCAGTGCTCGGCCTCACCCTCAAGAAGAAATACGGCTAATCGGACTCGCTGCTGGGTGGTACATGCCATCATATCATAAATCTTCTTCACATCAGAGCGCCATCTCTCGGTTGCCGTCGGATCTGGTTCACCCAAGAAATGCGGAGGATCGAGCTGTCGAAACTCTCAGAGAAGGGCACTCACGCGCTCCTGCTCTGCTTGGGCTCGTGAAATAGCGGGTGGCCTACCGTGCCCCTGAAGGATGGTGGTCATGGCCTGAAACATCTGATGAAGCTGATCTGCACTCACGGGGATTGTTGGGGCTGTGATAGATTCAGACGAAGGTTTAAAAGTCTCAAGAGGGCAAACAGGAATCTCAAGCAAGGGAGCGAAAGTCACTCGGGTCACTCACCTGGGTGTCATGTCCTACAAGAAGGAACAAGGGCCTATTACCCTCGAACACTTTTGAATATACACACAATTGGGAGCTATATCAGAAAATCTCTAAGTTATTCATACTCGAGGACCTAATCATTCTAAGTTCTCAATAATCATTGAGTGTAAGGTAGCTATCAGCAAATATGGGATGTTATCCTCAGGTATTCCCAAGTTAAGCTCTGATACCAACTTCTGTCATGTCCCAAACTCAAAAACCGGGCTCACAAAATTCTCGATCGCTGAATCTAGTGCCGACAGCCTCTGTACACCCCATTCTCGGCTCCCAGTGCTTATACGCCAGTTTTTGATCCTTGGATCCTACAAGGAGGATTTT
Organism: Magnolia sinica; assembly: GCF_029962835.1. Taxonomy (NCBI): domain Eukaryota; kingdom Viridiplantae; phylum Streptophyta; class Magnoliopsida; order Magnoliales; family Magnoliaceae; genus Magnolia; species Magnolia sinica. Next base: position 45,603,391 of record NC_080580.1, read on the forward strand.
CAATATGAATTATCTCATAAGAAGCATAATCACAAGTATACTCAAATCACAAGAACAACATCATCACCACATATCCACTAATATAATCATTTGAGTACAATGCTAAAAGGAAAAATACATGCATATAATAAAATCTTCACAAAGCTCGGCCGCACGCTCTTGCTCCTGCTTAGTTATGACTACGTCCTAACGTCACCTACACGCATCTATCGTGCATAAGCTTATAGAAAGCTTAGAGGGTGGTGTAAGTTTGTGAATAGTATATGTGTGCTCAGAATGTAGTATCAAAGTAAATGGAAATACTGGTAAGTCCATAGAAATGTCATAAACCTTATCCAGGATATGCGATGCAAAGACATAATAAGCCAATATCATATACTAAGAAAGTAATGTAGGTCGGCTGTCCAATGTGGAAACATAATGAGTCAAATATCATATATTGAGGATGCAATATAAGATGCAATTTGAAAGAGCTACGAATACCATCAGCCTCATCTAGGTCATATAAATGCAGAAACATAGCAACCCAAAATTTCATATGCCACGGATGTAATCAATATGTGGTATGTGGTGCGAATGAAATGACCAAGCTGCAGTGTGAAGTCGGGATAGTAGTATGTGGTATCGCAGGCTATGGGGTCTATCACAAAGGACTTCTACCTAAACCAGTCTCATACCTAAATTTAGATAGATAGACTCAATGTGGTGAACTCCTGATCTCAGGTTTATCGTACGCCCCAATCGAAATCCTGGCCATTGCGAAGGTACACGTAACAAATAGTTGCGCACCACCAGCCCGAGTGGATAGTGAATGAATGAATGTATGAGTATGCAAATTTTGCTCAATAAGTCCACATATCAGTACTGTACATCTCTAGGATCACAACCAGGGTCTAGTACACTCTACATGCAATCGCTGTCCCCTGGACACGCAACCATGCAAGTGGAAGAGACCTCACTATCTTCCTGGCTAGTAGTCAGCCAATACCTACCCGACGCGTCAATAGCGGACCCATTCACTAGCTGGTCAAACTCAGCATAGCTATGCCTACTACCCTCAAGCGGATGAGGCCACACCCCCTCTTAACCGACCACGACATAGTGGGAGATGCGGCCTCCTGGTTTCGGCACTCGAGCACTCATGTATTTACTCGATCTCAACGTTAGGGCATCTCTTGGCCTCGGAGGTTTAAGGACTTTCACCAACGGACATCCAAAGTGCCCAGATGCTTGAACCCAAACATTTTTGGTGTCCCATCTGGTCATCCACGACATGCCTGTGGAGGTCACAGCCCTGATGTTGCTAGGGCGTACAGTAATCATAATCACTCAATGCAAGATGCATGAGTCATGTAGTCCAATCATGCATCAATCCTTCGCATACCGTGCACTCATGTGGGATAACTCTTCCTATCAGAGAGTCCATAAATCATTTGTACTATGACATATGTAATGGTCACTCACATCTCATAATAAACATGCAAATGATGTGTGTGGGCATGTATCATGATGTTATGCTGTCACATACTCATAATTGGTATCAATAATCAGCATCACACAATCAGCCTCAATAATGTGGACATTTAACCAATATTGTCCCCAAGGAATGACCCACATAGAGCTTAACATATAGTGGACTCATGACCCCATACAAGGGCTTAATATACAACACCATGGGCCTCTCACATGGGCCTAATGTACATCACAACGGGCTCCATCGCCTGGCCCTCAAATGCACCACAATGGGCCTCATCACATAGGCCTAATATACATCACATTAGGCCTTAAACATGGGTTGAATACACATCACAATGGGCCTCAAATACGGGCTGCATATACATCACATTATGCCTCGACAATCGGCCTCGATAATTGAAATTGGCCTCGATAATTAGCCTCTACAATCAGAATTGCCTCAACAATCGGCCTTGATAATCAGAATCGGCTTTGACAATTGGCCTCAACAATCGAAATCGGCCTCGACAATCGGAATCAGCCTCGATAATCAGAATTGGCCCTAGCCTTGACAATTAGAATTAGCCTCGATAATCGGCCTCGATAATCGGAATCAACCTCAACAATCAGAATCGGCCTCGACAATCAGAATCGGCCTCTACAATCGGCCTCCACAATCAGAATCAGCCTCAACAATTGGAATCGGCCTTGACAATCAGAATCAGCCTTGATAATTGGAATCGGCCTCGACAATCAGAATCGGCCTCTATAATAGGAACCGGCCTCGATAATCGGCCTCGATAATCGGAATCAGCCTTGACAATTGATCTCGACAATCGGCTTCGACAATCAAAATCGGCCTCGACAATCAGAACCGGCCTCGACAATTGGCCTTAATAATCAGAATCGACCTTGACAATCAGAATCGGCTTTGATAATTGGAATTGGCCTCGGTAATCAGCCTCGACAATCGGCCTTGACGCAAGGCAGGGTCCATGGATGGACGGCCGATGATGGATTAAGCAATATCAATGGGGACCGAATAATTATAGAATGATGAGAAGGGGCCTAACCGGGCCTAAGGGATGGTCACAATGTGGACATTTAACCATCATTGCCCATCAATGTGGACATTCAACAAACATTGCTCCCAAGGGATGGCCCACACAGGACCAAACGTATAGTGGGCCCATGATCTTACACTAGGGCCTAATTTACATCATCATGGGCTTCACTCAAGGGCCTAATATACATCATCATGGGCCTTGCTTATGAGCCGCAAATACTACAAGTTGGCCTCATACAAGGGCCTCATATATCACATCGGGCCTTGCTTATGGGCCGCAAATACTACAAGTTGGCCAAATATGCCCCAAATACATCAAATGGGTTGAACCACTACACCATTCATCTATTATTAGAGATCGTTTTAGAGTATTATTCAAAAAATGAATCATATCAAAGGATCATTTGGACCATACAACTCATAACAGTGGTGATAATAATTCTCACTGTTAAAAATTTAGAGGGCCCACCATATCATTTATTTGCCATCCAGTCTATATGTAAGGTCATAAAGACCTGAACAGTGAGGAAAAATAAATATCATATTGGTCCAAAACTTCTATAACCCAAGGGGTTTCCAATGGTGGGCGTTCAAACTCACTGTTTCTGCAGTGTGGTCCGCTTGATACTAGATCTGTCTTATTTTTCTTCCCAAGCCTTAGGACTGGCTCACCAAATGGATGGACGATTGAATGAACCATATACATCAGGGTGGGGTCCACGTACATGGCCCACCTAAGGTATCTTGTCAAATGGGTGGATGGTTTGGATTGAACACATCCATCAAGCGATGGGTCCCATCGTCCAGCCATCTGGATGGTGCTGGGTAGATATAGATGCATTAAAGGTGGGTCCCACGTGGGGCCCACCACATACATATAATATATGTCATATATATATTATAATATAATATATTATAAAGATATTATAATAATATTATTGTTATTATTATATCATTCTTTCTTTCTTTTCTTTTTTTTTTGCACGCCAGTGTCCAGCGTCCGGTAAGCTGGATGGCCCGGACATGGCATCGTCTAGTGGGGTCCATGGTTGGACGGTCTTGATAAAATCCCTACATCTCACATAGGTCCCATACACACGTGGCCCACCTTGTTTAGATCAAGGTGAAATTTTTGTTTTTCATTCCGTCCAAACCTGATAACATGCTGGGCGGTGTAGATCCAACATATCCGTCAGGTGGGTCCCACGAAGGTGGATGGCATGGATAAAATACATACTTCATGGTGGGCCACACACACACCCACCATCATCCATACAAGAGAGAGAGAGAGAGAGAGAGAGAGAGAGAGAGAGAGAGACGTGAAGGGGAGGGACCCCGCCACTATTGGGCACTCCCTTATACAATGCATACATCAAGTGGGTCCCACAACAAGTGGGCTCTAAAAATAAAATTAACGGTGGATCACCCACCTTTGGCCTCCTTCCTTAGCTCCTTGGACTCCTAGGCTCCTTGGCTTCGATCTTGATAAAGGGTGATGAAGATTGGAAGGTTGAGATGAGAGATGAGTGGGGTAGAAAGTGGGCCACACTTGGCTTCTACTCTCCTTAGAAATTCATGGACGGTTGCTCTCTTAGGAGCTTGAGAGATTGCTAGAGAATGAGAGAGAGAGAGAGAGAGAGAGAGAAGTGATGGGATGATAAGGGATGGGTGGAATGGCTATTGTAAGGAAGGGGATGGGAAGGTATGGGTTTAGTTGAATTTTAGGTAAAAGAGGGATGGGTGGGGAGAGAGAGAGTTGACTTGTGAGGGGTGAGGTGGCATGGTGGTATGGGTGATTGATTGATTGATTGGTGGGATAGGTTGTAGAGATTCTCTCAGAATTCGCATGCGCGGTGTTTTCCTCAGAATGAACCAGGCTCACATCTCCTGGCCTGGGTATCGCATCGGCATGCGAGACATGGGGTTGGAACCGCGGTGATGATGCCATCGCTAGGGTATAAGTTTCGAGTTGAGTCGATTCTGATATACAGGACGTGACTTAAGTTCCCACTCAAATGTCGGATACAGGTCGCGGGTTACTGGAATTCGATCGGGAGGACTGCGGAAGCCTATGGAACGGTACGGTCTAAGATACGGGCCTTACAAAAAGGGGAAGAGACTTTATATGATTACGCTTGAGTTTTTGCTTAGCTTGCTTATTTTCTTTTCATTCGCTTGATGTGCTTATAATAACTTATGAGCAAATGAATTAGTTGGTGTGGACCTGTATATTGTTTATATTGTGATATATGTATATTTCTTAATACATATGCAGGTACTCTACTCAAGTCTAAGTCAAAGCTTAGGATACGGGAGAATTAATTGAGGGGGAGCATATATTGTGAATGATAGAGTGTTGTGATTGAGTGTGACGTTGTGAAGTTGTGAAGTTTGTATTCTATAACTCTTCTAAGTTTGTTTTGTCACAAATTTGACAAAGGTGGAGATTGTAAGTGCTATGATGTAATTAAGCACCTTTTTATTGTCAAATTTTGGTAAGACAAAACAAGTTAGGGTATGACTTGTTTGAGTGATGGAAAGTTCACCTTCAAGTGAAGGATGATGGAAAGTTCACCTTCAAGATTAAGCCGGTTGAAGATTTGAAGTACAAGACACGAAGATCAAGCTACTAATGCAAGTCTACTTCAAGTTCAAGCTTCTAATGTGAATCTACTTCAAGTAGAAGATCTGAAGTTACTGAGGATTTGACTTCAATGTTCAATGATTCAGGTTTATGTGACCCTAGAATGACCCTAGGTTTTGGTCCTTTCTTGTGCTTATTATATTCGAGTTTTTATACTTGGAATAGGCTTTTATTCGACTAGTCCTAGCCTATGTTCGACTAATCTAGGCTCTGGCTTGACCAATTTAGGAATTGCTTTGACCAGTCCAAGTTTCAAACTCAAATCTTGAGTTTTTCTGGTAGATCCTCGACCAGTCGAGCACCCTTCTTGACTAGTCGTGGAGATCTGCTTGATAGTCGTGGGGAGCTCGACTCAAACTCTAGCAACATATTTTTACATCCCATGACTAGTCAAGGGCTGTGCTCGACCAGTTGAGCAGGCCACTTGACCAGTCAAGCAAGCCACTCGACCAGTCGAAGGTCGGTTTTATCCGATCGCACCAAAAATTTAAAATTTTGTTAAAACTAAGACCAGTCAAAGGAACCATTTTTTAGCCTATAAATAGAGGTCTTTTCTCATTCCAAATCATTCAATTAAGCCCCATAAAGCTTCCAATATGAGAGCAAAGTCCCCGTCATTATTAAGCTATAGTCCGGTAATTTTAGATTATTTTTAATAGCTTATTTGCTTTGTAATTCCTTGATCTCTGCTTTGTAAATCTATTTTTTAAAAGGGAGTTTTCATTCTACCCTTTGAGATCCAAGGAATTCAAACAAGTAGCCTAAGGTTTGGGTTAATTTAAAATCTATTTAGAACCTAGAACCCTTGATTATATGTGTTGAACATTGAACATCTACATTAATCGAAGCGGTTCATCGGCTACATCAAGCGGCATCTTCAAGAAGAAGATAAGTATTTGTTATTTATTTTTTTAGTTTTGTTTAAGATTAGCCAGAAAAATATCTGTATTGGTTTTAACTGAGATCAACTAGAAAATCTCAGCATGGGGTTTTGATTATGTAAGCCCAATTGAAAACACAACTGTATAGGTTTTAAGGTGGACCCGAGAAAACCTTATTTCATAGTGAATGCTAATATCATGTGGGTTGTGATTATTGGGAGTGGAGTAGGTGTGGTTGGTTGAGAACAGTTGGTGTACACACCAAACCACTATATATCTTGGTGTTTAAGGTAGATGATGATGTATGTGATGGATGTGTGCTGATTGTTTATAATTCTTTCTTTCATGTACATGTGGTGAATGATTGTAATAGATAGCTTCCATTATTTGCCTCTTGTTTTAGTTTGTGATCTTGATCCTTATTGAGTTCAAGAAATCAGGTTGTCTTACCATAAACATTTATTTTTAGTGTAAGGTTGTCCTTTGAACAAAGGTTTGAATTAATTTCTCAATACTATTATGATTGAGATATGCGTTTAATTCAGTTATTTATTATTTCTGTTATGTAATTTTTTATTTTGGCATAGTCCTATTGTTGAGGCATAAAAAATAGAATAGAAGAATCGATTGTGCGCAAATAGTTGTGCGCAAAACGCTATGCGGGAATAGATATTGAAGGACAGATGGCCGTACAGAGGATTCCGCAAAAAAGATACCACACAAAACAGGTCCGCACGGAGGATTTCACACAAAGGTGTCCGCACAACAGACGATTGCACAAAGGAGACCGCACAATGGTTATGTGGCATGATCGCACGTGCGAAGAGGCTATAAATACCTCGACCCATCAGTAAGGGGTCAGAGGTAGCCAACTAAGAAGTAGAAGGAGAATCCGGAGAGAGAGAAAGGTAGAGCCCTATCCTCATTATGCGGAATAGGTGTTGTGTGGCGCACAACACCAGTAGCACACAAACACTTTCAGAGCATAACGGTCAGCAGCGCACAATGGGTGCCAACACACACCGAGCTCCAGCGCACAATGATCTCCAGTGCACAATGGGCTCCAATGCACAATAGCCACCAGCGCACAACAACTTCAACCAACACACAATAACTGTAGTCAGCGCATAATGACTTCTGATAGTGGCGCAATGACTCTTGACAGTGCACTAAAATTTATATCGATGCACAATGGCTTTTAACGCAACATTTAACATTATGTTTTAATGTTTGATACATTTATGGATAATGTTGATGTTAAATATTGATTTTATATTGTAATTTATAAATATTCTATTTGGAATTAAAGGGAAAAAGGGATGTAAAAGAATTCGGAATGAATAAATAATGTGATTGTCTTCTTGGTCCTCTTTTGTTAATTATCAAATGAATGAAATTTCCCAAATGAAATGCATTTGTTTCTTGTTCGAAACAAAATGACGACTCCACTGGGGACTTTTCATATTCTCTTAAATATTAACCTAAGAATTACAAGGGAGATAATCACAACTGTTTGGCGTCTTCAAGGTGCCAAAATGGAGACTCTCAATGGGAACATCCTACCTTTCATCTCCAAAATAGAATACGATTTAATGTAAGTAATAATTTTCCTTTACTTCGTGAATATAAACAATAGGAGAAGAAGAACATTGCGACCAACCAATCAATGGTAGCCGTTCAAGGGAATACAATTTTTTACTTCACCATGACAGGATTTGTTGTGGAGTATGATGAAAAACGAGCTAGACCTAGTGAAAGTAAAGCGGTAGTAGACAAGCAAACAGAATCACGGGCAACTGTTATGGTCATGACTGCTTCGCCAGTAATACAAGGAGAAAGAGATGAATGGATCGTTGTCACTCGCAGAAGGAAAAGGACTTAGAATGTAACTGCAACAAGAACAAGCTTGCCGCTGAGAAGAGTTAGGGGGCCGATAACACGAAATGCCGCCAGAAAAAATCCTGAACTTGCCCCTTCTGCTCTATACCCCGAGCGAACAGTTCCGTAGTTGACATCGTGTGATTTCCCGGCTTTGATGACCCCAAGAACTAGATGGACGAAAGAATAAAAAGGCAAAGCACTGCTAGTAAGTTCACCGATGTCTGTTTCACCTTGATCAATCAATGGTGACAGGGTCACAGAGAAGTCAAATGAAACCCCATCCTCTCCTCATTTTGTAAGCCCCATTACGTCAACATATTCTTATCCCACTTCGACTATAGCTTCATTGAGTGGAGAAGTTGTAGTGCACAAGGCTGGAACAAATCAGGAAAATACGCCAACTATGGAGGAACGTGTAAATGAAATGGCGAAAGCATAAAGAGCACTAATGGAAGAATGCAAAAATCTCAGAGAAGCCTTAATAACTCTCACACATAATGTTACCTGAATGGCAGTGCCCCCAGTGATTGATAATGTGAATGAAAGAGAGCAACACCCTGAGGGTCGCAGCTGCCGAGGACCGGGTCACATGGATTTGTTCCCATGACAAGAATGGTGACACAGGAAGAAGTACGACAGGTCATTGAAGAGGCGGTTAGGTTAGAGAAAGAACGTGAGAGCATAGGAAGATTCAGATATCGTACACCATACCCAAGAGAAGCGGACAATATCCCTTTCCCGAACAATTTTAAGCATCTGGACTTTCAGAAGTTCAACGGGGATGGAACGCTAGAAGAACACCTGATGCACTTCATCACCAGTATGGGAAATTTCTCCACAGTACCCCAATACTGTCTTCGATTATTTGGGTCTTCTCTAACGAATAAAGTGCTCAGGTGGTATGCTAGCTTAATGCCTCGGTCGTTAAGAACATGGGAGCAGATGCAAGACACGTTCATGTCAAATTTCTTCTCATCAGAACGTGATGTCAGTATCACGGAACTAGCTTTAGTGCGATAGAGAGAAGGAGAGCTAGTGGAAAAATTTATAGACAGATGAAAGACCTTAGGAGCTTCTTGCAGGCAATTACCAAAAGAGAAAGAACAGGTGAAAATGTTCCTGAACTCTATGGAAACCGGAATAGCATTTGGTCTTACTAGTGTAGACATCAGAACCTTCCGTGACTTAGCTACAAAAGCACATGCTCTAGAATTAATGACTCGGAAGATGCCGGCGTTTAATTATGAAATGGTTAGAAAAGGAACTCAGAAGTTGATCACAAATGTGGTTGATCACGAAAAAAGGAACCAGGAAACAAGAGAAGTGAAAGGCAAAAGGACAGAAAGGAGAGGAGCCAAGTCACCCCAGAGGGAGGTTTTATGACAAGAGACCCCGATCGTTGAATTCTCATGAGGGTTTCACGTTTGAAAAGGAGGATGTACTCCCCATGATGAATCAGTTGCTAAAAGTTGGAACAATTGAACTGCCGCTATCAAAACATCTCGAGGAGGCATCTAAAACAAAGGAAAGAGACTTCTGTCATTATCACTGCCTAGTGGGACACCTGATAGAAAATTGTTATACATTGAAATGTATTATACAAAGGATGATAAATAAGTGCGGAATAATAGTCGGGAAAGAGAAATAAAGGGACAGAAGAGCGACAACAAACGTACTCACCTTGCGAGAAGACTATCAGGAGAGGACAAAGATGAATGATCAGTAAACAACAGGGAAAGTTGCCATAACTACCTTGCAATTAGGGAAGAAGATGGCTAGCCCACCAAGTTCAAAAAATGGAAAAGCAAAGGCAGAAGCAGCCAAGAGTCATGCCAGTAACAATAATAGCGGTGAAAAGGAAAAGGGAAAAGAGACAGGGAAAGTGATTATGATATTATAAGTCATTTGAAAGGCATTCCGGCCCAATTGAGTGTTTATGATGCTTTAAAGTTGTAAGAAGATTCCCGACAAAGCCTAATTAAAGCCTTATTAGATGAAAGTATAAGGGAGGTGTTGCTGATTGAATTAGAAAGTGAGAAGTAAGAAGATTGTCTGCCAGTTATCTCTTTCTTCGATGAAGACCTAGTCTGTGATGGGGAACATAATAGGCTGTTGATGATAATGGGTTATATTCGCGGTAAGCAAGTAAAACGGATAATGCTCGATAACGGGTCCACTGTAAACCTGTTACCATTAACAATGCTGAATAAATTAGGTTATCAACGCTCGAACCTACGCCCTGGTGGAATGATGATATAGGGCTTTAAGCAAGACGGACAACGTGTGCTTGGGGAGATCATAATAATGCTGGAGATAGGAGAGATAACTACGAATGTCATCTACCATGTTATAAATGTAGTGACTACATATAATCTCCTCTTAGGAAGACCGTGGATGCATGACTATGACATCATAACTTCTACCCTGCACCAATGTTTCAAGTACTACAGAGATGGGGTACAACATAAAGTGTTTAGACCTTATACAATAGCTGAAGCTTTCTTCGCAGATGCGAGTTATTATGACACATTTGCCAACAAGGAAGAGAAAGAGAATGATGAGAACAAGAACTAAAAAAATGCTTGCATGGAAATAGTGAAAGAAAAAGGAACAAAGTCGCCTTTAACAGAGAAAGCGAAGAAGAAGTTCCATTTTGTCCTGAAACATCTATGATAGCTAGTGCAACTGTGATTAACGTAGCTATCGCCTCAACAATTAGAGATTTTATAGTTGAATTATACAGTACCGCTCACTTATGCTGAGAGGAATAGGCTGTTTCCCCTCATTCTAAAAAGGTTTTGTGTCAAACCTAATGCAAGGTATCCAGAGTCAGTCGAATTCTATGCTCCTTCAGAAATAAAACAAGATGAAGCAGTCAGCAGTGGGGCAGAAAATCATGAAGAAAATGGAAGCTTAAAATCCTGCCAAAATGCCTTCGATTCGATAAAAGAATTGTTGAAACAGCCTCCAGTATTACAGCCATCGTGAAAGGAAGGTCCCTCATTTTGTATGTATCAGCGGCTGAGAATTCACTAGGAGCCCTACTGGCGCAAATGAATGAAAATGGAAAAGAAGCAGCACTTTATTATTTAAGTCGAACATTGATCGGTGTAGAATGCAACTATACGCCTATCGAAAAGATATGCCTGGCATTGGTGTTTGCAGTTTAGAAATTAAGGCATTATTGTTTGTCCCTTGACATAACTCTAATATCTCGAGTAGATCCCATTAAGTTTTTGATGACAAGGCCGATGTTGTCAGGAAGGTTGGCAAAGTGGATGTTATTGTTGTCAGAGTATGCGATTATGTACGAATCGGCGAAAGCAGTAAAAGGACAAGCAGTGGCAGATTTTTTTAGTAGCTCATCCTGTGATAGATTGCGAAGCTGTTCTCGATGACTTTCCAGATGAACAAGTCATGATGACAGAATTGCCTAAAGCATGGCAAATGTTCTTTAATGAGGCGGCTCGGGCAATGGGGGTAGGTGCTGGAGTAATATTCATTACCCCACAGGGCGATTTGTTGCCTTATTCTTTCACGTTAGGTACACCGTGTATGAATAACGAAGTTGAATATAACGCCCTTATCATCGAGATGGAGATAGCCAGTGAGCTAGGAATAAAAAACCTGTAGATTTATGGGGATTCTAAGCTAGTCATAAATCATGTGGCAACGGAATTTAAGACAAGGAAACCGGAACTTTTGCTGTACTGTCGAAAAGCGCAACACTTATTGGAGAAATTTTTGAACATTGAAGTTAAGCATATACCACGATATGAGAATGTGAAGGCCGATGCTCTGGCCAGTCTAGCAGCAGCGCTATCTTACCCATGTCGAAGCCCCCTGCAAGTAACAATTGAAGAAAGGAGATTCTTGCCTTCGGCAGAGATAGTTGGTGAAATAATGGAAGCCCTACCCGTATCATGCTTAGAAGTGACAATAGATGATTGGCGTCAGCCTTTCATGGACTATCTCAAGTATGATATCTTACCAGATGATCCAGAAGTGAAATCGCAGATTAAGCAGAAAGTAAAAAGATTCATTTTGTATAATGAAGAATTATACAAAAGTTCTTATAATGAACTGTAATTGCGATGTCTCAACAAAGAAGAAGCACGTCAGGTGCTATAAGAGGCGTATTATGGGAAATGTGGGGTGCATCAAGCTGGGAGGAATTTGTTCCACTGAGTGCATTGAATGAGATATTACTGGCTGATAATGTTTAAAGATGTAATAGATTTTGCGAAGCGGTGCCATGAGTGTCGAATCCACAGAGACATCATACATGTCCCTCCTGAAGATCTTCATCAGTCAGCTACTTCTTGGCCTTTTTCCATGTGGGGACTTGATGTCATTGGCCCCATAAATCCATCGTTGTCTAGAGGAAAATATTATATATCAGTAGCAACGAACTACTTTTCCAAATGGATGGAAGCGGTTGCACTACGAAGCGTTAAAGAGAAAGATGTTGGTAGTTTCATTCGGCATGCGATAATATATCGCCATGATATCCCAAAGAGAATCATTACAGATAACGACACTCCTTTCAAAAATAGGGGAATGAAGAAGTTATTTCAGAAATTCAAGATTCATCAATCATTCTTAACACCCTATTATCCACCAACCAATGGGCTGGCTGAAGCCTTCAATAAGACGATTATAAAAATATTGAAGAAAACGGTGAGTGGGAATAAGCGTGATTGGGATGAAAAACTGCAAGAAGCTCTAGGGCTTATAGAACAACACATCATACAATGACACATGCTACTCCGTATTCATTAGTTTATGGTGTGGAAGCTGTCGTGCCGATCGAGATACAGGTCGCTTCACTAAGGGTGGCGGTGCATCAATCAATTACAAATGAAGAAAATGTAAAGATACGGCTGAAAGAATTGGATTTGCTTGATGAAAAAAGGCTGGTAGCCCAACAACACTTACAATTATATCGAGCCCGAGTGTCTACTACCTTCGATAAAAAGGTTAAACACCAATCTTTTAGGAAAGGGAATTTGGTTTTAATGTTGAAAAGGCCGATAGTAGTCACTCGGCGAACAGAGGGCAAGTATGACCCTAAGTGGGTCGGATCGTATGTGATAACTGAAGTTTACTCCAATGAAGCATACAGAATAACAGACCAAGACAGACAAGGCATTAGTATACCGATCAATGCTCGCTTCCTTAAGAAATATTACTCCTAACAGTGGGAGAAATTTCGATTTAGAAGATTATCAAGATAATCCTTCTAAATCGAAAGGGGGCAATCACAGATGAAAAGATGAAATAGCCTTTACAACAGGCACAACCTTATATTCTATCTTCATGAGCAAAAGAGCTGCGAAGGGCAAAGTCATGTACTCCCCCTCATGAGAATGAATAAAAAGTGCAAACTTTGCCGTCAAAACATTGATGATTGCTACGAAGCATTGATTATCGCCAAGCGTCGATGATTATCGCCAAATTCACCGAACTTTGATGATTATTGCCAAATTCACCGAATGTCAATGATTATCGCCAAATTCGCCAAACGTTGATGATTATCGCCAAAATTAGCAATTGTTGCTGTCATCATCAATCGCTCATATGAGTTTATTTTATCAAAATTGATATCATCGCCAAGCTGATATACTATGTTAAACATAATACGAATGTTCACAAGACATCATCAGCGATGACGAAATATCAATTATTGATTTACCAATTTTGGCAGTGAAATATCAAAGTTGATGATAGTGATGGCAGCTTTACTTCTTAAGGCAGCGTAGCCAAGCATTACATGGTCAACTAAGCATAAGACCTATCGCTTTCACCATTCAGGCAGCAGTGAGAAACCAGTGGCCCTAAAAAGCCCGTGAAGGCCATCATGTGAATACCCATGCGGGCAGCGGACAGAGCCAGTGACTAAAAGCCCTAAAAGGCTAAAAAGTTGTAAAACGGCCAGTCACGCAAGAGACAAATGCTGTTTGTGAGCTCTCCGACAACGTCATGGACGAGGACAAAAATACCCTCCCAGGAATGGGTCTAAACTCACAGACGAAGAAAACCTAGATCCCTGGTTTGATTTCAGTATTAACTCATGAGGAAGGGCATAAACCTACTCATTGATGGGCCGACGACCTTGGATTTGGTTCTTAAGGTAGCCTGGTAAAGCCCCGCAAACTCTAGAGAGAGTTACTGTGGCCATCTCTGTGTGTAAATCCCACTCACGGCCGTGATTGCTCCAACTAATCAAGAGCTTAAATTGTGTGTGGCTATCTAACTAAACTGAAATCTAGCACCGCCTATTAAAACATAAATCACACAGGGGAATCCCATACTGACAATCATTATATGTGGTGATTTTGTTAATAGTGCTTAGATGAGATGTCATGTTGAGACTATTGCATAGGTGAACATGCTATATATCATGAATCCCAAAATGATTCATGATGTAGAAATTGATGAAAGAGCAAAATAGCTTGAAATATCTCTAAAGAAATTTTGCAAGTTATTTATATATCATGATATAAAAAGAATATTTACATGAAACATCTATAGATCTTCAATAATGTTCAATATCTCCAAGTAATGTTGCAACTCTTCTTTCAATTGAGACTGTACTGCAGCAGTTGTGTGCTTGGCTACAAGGATCATGCTGGCCTGGTCAGGAGCATCGATCAGTTCAGATTCTAAAGAAGTGGTAGCTTCCCCATTCCTCATCGGGTTCAGTTTGTATGATACCAATTAATTGATTATTTGTTTCCAGCTCCACTTTGATCTGGCAAATAGTTACGTCTTCCGCTTCCCATTGACTCTTGAGTAATATAATCTCCTTCTCAAGAAAAGTAATCTGATCACTAATGTTTACCTTATTTCTATCGAAAATCTTTAATTTCTCATGGAGAGACTAATTAACAGTATTATAGTTAACAAGAACATCATCCACCTGAGAGAGTTTCTCCTTAAGAAGCACTAATTCCTTTTGATGATGTAGAATTTTGGGAGCAATAACCATATTCCGTGCTACTTCTAAGATCTTCGTGGAGTCATAAAATTGTGATAAGGAAGTGTAGAGAGGCTAAACATCCACATGTGCCAGGCGAGCTGAGTAAGCAAGAATTGCTAGAGCACTATCCAAAAAGGGCCATTGAGTTGGATCTTTAAAAGCATCGACAATGACAGAAATCACATTTTTGAAGAGCTCCAACATAAGTGGTGGCACCTTTTCTAGAGAGAACATGTCAAAAGCCGCAGTTACTGAGTTAGATCCTTCAGATCCACTGGGAGTTGGCACAACTGAAACTAAACGATAAGAAGGGAATATAAGTTTAAAAGAAAACGTATATATATTCAATGTTGGTATAAAATAAACAAAAAATATATATATATACCTGGAGTAGGAGCAGCACCAGGGGCAACTAGAACAAAATGAATTGTAAGAGCTGTAGAGATGGGGACTTCTGTAGTCACAATAGCATTGAAAGAAAGTTCTTGAGCTCTTACAGTGCTTGAGTCAAGGGTGCTTGGAGTAAGGACATCAATTGGATCAGAAAGAAACTCCAAACTTCAGGCCACCGGCTGAATAGGAGAAGGACATGTAGTAGGGGACCTGCTAGTCTGAGCGGGAGCATTAGATGTTTGAGGGACTGATGGCAAAGTTTCTTCTGGACCAGGAAGAAGAAGTACGTTCCTCATCATTGCCTGAATGTCAGAGCGTTGAGCCTTTGCATCCCCTGAAGTTGATGTTCCACGAGTAGCCACCTCAGCAGCATCCACAATACAAGGGGAATACGAAGCATCAAAAGAAAGGAAGATGTTTCTACCAGGAGTACCACCATATTCTCCATAGTCAAGTTTCTCTTCATTATCCAAAGAAGTCTCCGGAATGGGATGGGAAGTGTCAGGATGAGTGCTCAGAGCATCAAGAAGAGAAGACCTAACTTCAACATCACTCTCTTCTCCAACATTTATCTCAACATCAATTTCTACATTTAGCAAAGCATCTCCTTCATCAGTGAGACTTGTGGGAGAAGACATGTCTTCGCTTGCAGTGTTTGCAAAATATTCTGATGAGCTGTCTTCCTCCAATACGGTTTCTTTTCCTTTATAAATAGTCTTCATAGGAAGAAGACGTGCACCTCGGGAGGGAGAAGGAATTGGTTGTGCCAAAACCACAGGAGAAAGTGACTTACCACGAGAGTGGGTCATGGGAGAAGTAGCAATGACAATTTGACGTATAGCCGGAGAAGTTGTGGTAGTGGCATGATTGGCTACGGTTTCTGTAAGATCCAAGATAGGAACAATCGTGGCAACTACATGTTCGACAGGTTGGAAAGTTGTAGGAGGGACATGTTCTGGAACCAGAGGAATAACAGGAGTAGGACTTGCAGGTTGATTTCCCCTACAGGAGTAGGGGAAGGCAGAATACCCCCTGTAGTTTCAAATTCATTGTGAAGATTGGCCGATCTTTCTCTCTGATTTATTAGATCCAAAGGGGAACCTAAAGCAATCCAGCCTTCAAGAGTGTTCAGGGGCTTTATCTCTCTGATAGGCTCTTCTACAGAAATTTTTTGACGAAGTTGCCCTGGGATGGCAGCTTGATCTTTTTCGTAAAAGTATCTAATCCATTGTTTCGGTCTGTAATTCCTCAAACGCGGGGGAGGAACCCAGATAGGGCGATCCACTGAGAAGAAATTACGTACTAAATAGTAATGATGACTTCACCATCGCATCTAAGAATATGAAGCTGTTACTCTGTGATTATACCCTGGGAGGTTGAATCGAGAGCTAAAATTTCTAGTCAGGGGCTGCTTCCATATCAGAGCCCATTTGTAAGGACCAACTCCATAACTCCTCATTGTTTTGGTGACTTCTTCACTTACTTGGGGCATAGCCTGATCATACCCAAACTGTCTGGTGAATCGATTCGGCTAATATGGTTCTTGCCAGAACTCTAGTCCTACCCGTAATGGAAGACTACCAAAATGAATGCAGAGAAAGAAAGTCCTTTTAATAGGGTTCAGGTCCTGGTTGTCTTCAACGTCTCTATCCTCGGCCTAATAATATAAGTAAAAAGGAAAGAAGTCGATGGATTCCGTGTTGTCAATTTTATCTACTATCCATTCATATCCTTTCCTTATCATTTTTCACTTCAGAAAATGCCATAAGGGCAGATGGTCAGGATGGACATAATCCTTCTCCAGATGATTGTATGTCCAGGGGAAATAAATGCCGAGCCATCCGGAGAAGTAATGCCATGGAGTGAAAGCAGATGAAACTCCTAGTGCCGGGCTTGAGCAATGCGCCGCGGCATGATCGAAAGCTCTGTATAATGAACATAAAATAGGAGGGGCCAAGGAATATCTTTTTCTGCCTTCTGCTATTGTACCCACTGCTACAAATAGAGTTGGCCAAATAGAGTCTGAACTCTTTGAACTGGGAAGCACGACTAAGCTCAACCAGTAAGCCAGGAAAGCGGCTAGTTCAGTTTCGACAATGAAGTTGGCCGGGCCTCTTATTTTCTTGTGAGTGGCTTCTAATTCAACATAAAGGCTGCTAGGGAACCTAAAAAGAGAGAGAAAAAAAGAGAAGACTAGTGAGTAATTCATGCTTATGGTAAGTGTTATTTGAAAGGGAAGGAAAAGGTTAAAATACTTACAACAAGTATCGGGAAAAGTGCGCCAGCCATTGAAGGGGAGAAATCTTGTGGACATCAGCAAAATAAGATGTCTCACAGAAAAGTTCAATGGTTAATGCTGTAATTTTAGGCACCCTGTTGGGTGCGACAAAGGAAAACTCTTTGTTTGAAGGAACGTATTCATCAAGAAAGGACCCAGAGATAGGTAAACCCGCCATCCTATAAAGATCCCACAGGGTGATACTTCTCCTGCTGGAAGATGGAAAGAATTCGTAGTAGAAGACCAGTATTTCAGAAAATCTTTATATATCATCGTATCTTTTTGAAAAAATTCCGAAGTAGCTTCTATGGCATGATAAATTTTAGCCGCAATAAGGACATCTTTATGTTTATCCAAAATCGCTTTAGTCCAAGCATTGTAGTATGGATGAGCGGTCCAAAGACCTCGTGTTCTGAATTCAACTTTACCCCACAATGACTCACGATGACGGAAACGTTGTTGAATTGTCTCGAAGAAATGAGTATAATATAGGGAATGAGGGTCGTGACATGGCATGAGAAAGCACATGTATCTTATTTGCCCGGTCTTGTGAGTTAAGCCTTTATCTATGACATAACCCTCGAGAATTTATGGCTCTTTTATTACCCAATTAGAATAAATAAGATCTTGTTCTGTGTCATATAGTCTGTTGGTTCGCTCTGGAGGATGGAGAGGTGGCGCTGAAGTTGCAGGGGTAGGGCAATGGTCTCATCTCTATACAGGTTGTCGAACTTAATTGCTTCAGTAGTCAGCTTGACTGAATCCCAAGCATTCTGGAAACGTCTTCGATTATGTTCTCGAATCTTCTCCTGGAAAATTTCGTCTTAGCTCTTTTCTCTTGCTTGTTTTAGAACTGTTGGGGGAGGAGAAGCCTTTGCAGTAGAAGGACGATTATCATCAGTGCGAAAGTTGGTTGTGCATTTTAACCAATCTTCCCAATCAGATTCTTGTCCTGAAAGGTGGGACCCTCTATCTCCTTCATTATTATGCCCATGCGAATATGCTCAGATAGGCGTTGAATATGATCTGCAAAGTTAATGATAATAGGAGCTGGTTCTTTGAAAAAGGAACTATAATTCTCACCAGAGTAAAGTATTTTCTGATTATGGGTTTCCATAGATTGTGGGTCAGACGGTCCAACAATACTTGGGGAAGTAAGTGGTCTTTTTGAGCTTGCCATTGGAGACTTGAACAGGAGTTGATAAAAAAAATCAAATTCAGAAGGAAAGATTTATTAAGTTAAAAGAAAAAGTATAAAAGATTGCTGAGGAGGGAGGACATATAAATGCAAAATACAAGGAAAATGTTTAAGTCCAAGTTGTAATACACAAAAGAGTTGTGCATGAACTATTGCGTGCAATCCACTGTGCGCAAACTATTGTGCTCAATCCACTGTGCGTAAAGTGTTGTGTGTAATCTATTTTGCGTACATTGTTGCAATGCATAGGAATTTTGACTAAGTATGAAGGAGTGTTGTTTGCTAAGTCCTATTGTGCGGAAGAAACCTATTGTGCGCAAAAGATTTTGTGGAATAGTGGTTGTGCAGCGCGTAATGGGGTTAGCGCACAATGGTAGAAACTTGACGTAGAGAAACAGTATAGAGCAGAGGAGAAAGGTGGTGAAAATGCAAAAAAGTCCTCTATTTATAGGCAACAACTAGGGTGTTGTGTGGTGATGGTTGCGGGCCAAAAGTTGTGCAGAATTCGTTATGCACAAATTGGTCAGTGCGTAACAGAGAAGATAAGCACACAATAAGGGTGGTCAAGTGCTTAAAGAAAAATTGTTATTGATCCTACATGATTGTTTTTTAGGTGTAAAAAACAAAAATGCAAGATTAAGGGGGCATCTATTGAGGCACAAAAAATAGAATAGAAGAATCGATTGTGCGCAAACTGTTGTACGTAAATTGTTGTGCACAGAACGCTGTGTGGGAATAGATATTGAAGGACAGATGACCACATAAAGGATTCCGCACAAAAGATACCACACAAAAGAGGTCCGCACAAAGGATTTCCCACAAAGGTGTCCGTACAATGGACGATCGCACAAAGGGGACCGCACAATGGTTATGTGGCAAGATCGCACGTGCGAGGAGGCTATAGATACCCCAACCCATTAGTAAGGGGTCAGAGGCAACCAACCAAGAAGCAGAAGGAGAATCCGGAGAGAGAGAAAGGTAGAGCCCTGTCCTCATTGTGTGGAATAGGTGTTGTGCGGTGCACAACACTAGTAGTGCACAAACACTTTCAGAGCGTAATGGTCAGCAACGCACAATGGGCGCAAGCGCACAACGAGCTCCAACACACAATGGGTGCCAACGCACAACGAGCTCCAGCGCACAATGGGTGCTAGCGCACAATGACTTCAACCAGTACACAATGATTGCAGTCAGTGCACAATGACTTCTGATAGTGGCGCAATGACTCTTGACAGTGCACCATAATTTCCATCCATGCACAATGGTTTTTAACGCAACATTCAACTTTATGTTTTAATGTTTGATACATTTATGTATAATGTCGATGTTAAATATTGATTTTACATTGTAATTTATAAATATTCTATTTGAAATCAAAGGGAAAAAGGGATGTAAAAGAATTCGAAACGAATAAATAATGTGATTGTCTTCTTAGTCCTCTTTTGTTAATTATCAAATGAATGAAATTTCCCAAATGAAATGCATTTGTTTCTTGTTCGAAACACCTATTCACCCCCCCTCTAGGACTGAGAGCTCATCCTTTTCAAAAATTCATTGGGGGCTTTATTAACACAGATGAATGAATATGGGAAAGAAAAAAAGCTTTATTACCTGAGTTGAACTCTAATAGGTACAAAATGCAATTACTCTCCGCTTGAGAGAGTATGCTTGGCATTAATATTTGTAGTACAGAAACTGAGACATTATTGCCTCTCCTATAATATAATCTTGATCTCGCGAGCTGATCCCATAAAGTTTCTAATGACAAGGCCGATGTCAACAAGAAGATTCGTGAAATGGATTTGTTGCTTTCAGAATATATGATCACTTACGAGCCGGCGAAAGTAGTTAATGGGCAAGCAGTGACAGATTTCTTGGCAGCTCATCCTGTGACAGATAGTGAAATTGTTGCTGATGAATTTCTTGATGAACAAATTATGATGATTGAATCACCAAACTCATGGCAGATGTATTTCGATAGCACTTCTCGAATGATAGCACAGGTGTCAGAGTGATATTTATTATTCCTCAAGGTGACTTATTGTCTTATTCTTTCACATTAGGTACCGCATGCACAAATAATGAAGCTGAGTATTAAGCCCTCATCATTGGAATGGAGAAAGCTCAGGAAATGAAAATAAAAACGTTGCAGATTTTTGGTGATTCCAAGTTGATCATAAATCAACTAACAACCGAGTTTGAAATAAGAAAGCAAGAGCTTCTTCCATACTGTTGAAGAGCACAATAATTGCTAGAGCAATTCAATCATGTCAAAATCAAGCATGTACCATGATGTGAGAATGCAAGGGTAGATGCTTTAGCTAGCCTAGCGGCAACTTTATCCTGTCCAGATCAGAGTCCCCTTCAGGTGACAGTAGATGAAAGAAGATTCTTGCCCTCATCAGAAATTATTAATGAAGTCGCTGAGGCACTCTCTATATCATGTATGGAGGTGACAACAGATGATTGGTGCCAGCCTTTTGTTGATTATCTCAAATATGATATCCTACCAGAAGATCCAGCGTAGAAACAACAAATCAAGCAGAGATTGAAAAGATTCATTATGTGTAATAAAATATTATATAAAAGATCTTATAATAAAAATTTACTGCGATGTCTGGATGAACAAGAAGTAATTCAAGTTTTGCGAGAAGCTCATTCCAGATAATGTGGAGCGCATCAAGCCATTCAAAATTTATTCCATTGAGTGCATCGAATGGGATATTATTGGCCCACGATGTTCAAAGATGCCATAGATTATGCGAATCGATGCCATGAATGTCAGATCCATGGGGATGCCATACATATGCCCCCCGAAGAGCTTCATCAGACAGTCGCTTCTTAGCCTTTTGCTACTTAGGGACTCGATGTTATTGGTCCTATAAATTTGCCTTCATCTAAAGGAAAGTAATATATACTAGCAACAACAAATTATTTCTCTAAATGGACGAAAGCAATTGCATTACAAAATTCAGAGAAAAGGACATCAATTTTATCCGACATGTGATAATATTCGTTACGGTATCTCGAAGAAAATCATCACCGATAATGGTACTCCTTTCAAGAATAGGGGCATGGAAAAGTTGTGTCAAAAATTCAGTATTCACCACTCATTTTCAACACCTTACTATCCACCGGCCAATGGATTAGTAGAGGCATTTAACAAGATGATTGTGAAAATACTGAAGAAGACAGTGACTGGAAATAAGCATGACTGGGATGAAAAGTTGCAAGAGGCTCTCTGGGCTTACAGGACTCCTCATCGGACGACAACAAAAGCTACGCCGTATTCGTTGGTTTATGGCATAGAGTCTGTCAACCCGATTGAAACACAAATCGCATCACTCAAAGTAGCAATGCATCAGTCAATTACAGATGATGAAAATGTGAAAATAAGGCTGACAAAATTATATTTGTTCACTGAAAAATGACTAGCAACTCAGCAATGATTGTAATATATCAAGCAAGAATCTCTGCTATCTTTGATAAGAAAGTCAAGCATCGGTCTTTTAAGAAAGGCGACATGGTGTTGATGTTGAAGAGACTAATAGTGGTCACCCACAGAACAGGAGGTAAGTTCGACCCTAAATGGGATGGGTCATACATCATAACCGAAGTATATTCCAATGGGGTGTACAGAGTTACTGATTAAGATGGACGAGGTATCAGCATACTAGTCAATGCCTGCTTCATAAAAAAATATCGTCCCTGAGGATGGAGGTGAGTTTGATCCAGAAGATTATCAGAATAATGCTTCTATATCAAAAGGGGCCAATTATAAGTGAAACGATGAAACGGCCTGAAAAGGCGAAGCCATGTATTCTTTCATATATGAATAAATGACAAATTCTCAAGCATATCAAGACTAATCATCGATGATTATCATCAAATGATATTATCGTCAACTATCGCTAAACATCGACGATTATTGCCAAAATTAGCAACTATCGTTGTCATCACTGATCACCTATACAAAAGCCGCCTTATCAAAATTGTTATCATTGATAAGCCAATACACTATTTTAAAAATAATATGAATGTTGTCAGAACATTATTAGCATTGGCGATGTATCAATTATTGATTCACCATTCATGGTAGTGGGATAAGCCTATAAGGCCAACCACACATAAAATTTACGACAGTGATGACAACCTAGCCAAGCCTATACGACCAACTACGCATAAGACCTACCATCATCGATAATATATATATATATATATATATTATTCGGGCAGCAGTGAGAAGCCAGTGGCCCTAAAAAGCCCGTTTAGGCCATCACATGCATACCCATGCGTGAAGTGGACAGAGTCAATGACTAAAAGCCTTAAGCGGCCAAAAAGTCCACAATGACCAGTCACGTGTGAGACCAATGCCATCTATACAGCTTCCAACAACATCAAGGAGAAGGAGAAAATGGCCTCCCATGAATGGGTTTGACCTTGTAGATGAAGAAAAAGCGGGCTGCAGTGTGCGCTCTTTGGCCATTGTCCATAGATAGGCCAACCATACATAAGACCCCCCAGATTCCTCACTTGATTTCAGTAGTAACTCATAAAGACAGGGTTTTCAAAATAAAAATACCCCTCATTGATGGACTGACGACTTTGGATTTGGTACACTAAGGTAGCCTTGTGTGCCTCGTGGACTCTAGAGAATTATTGCGGCCAACCCTGTGCATAAATCCCACTGAGTTCACGACCCTGGTAGCTTCACTGGGCCCCTCTGATGGATTGCGGTTTGTGAAATCCCCGGTTGTGATAAGCCTAGCGAACTCCAAAGAGTTACAGAAGCCATTCATGTGAGACCCAACTCCAACTACTTATGAGTCTGAAAAACTGTGGTTGCTCTACTACTCAAGAGCTTAAATTGTGTGCATGACCAACTTTATTAACTTCAAAAATGAAATTAGCCTTGCCCACTAAAATAAACAATGCATAGGGGGTACATTGTGTTAACAATTATGATAATTATATTAAAGCATGATGATTATATGAATATTGTATAAATATGCATCTAAAGTTGGTGATAACATTGCCGAAAACATGTCTGTTTCAAACAAAGTATTGAAATTCATCTAAATATTACAAGACAAAAGAAACAAAGAAATTTACATGAAAAAGCGATGTTTCTATAATTCCTCTAACATGCCAAACGCTATTACAAATCTTTGTAAATTCTCTCTCAAATTGAATTTGTGCTACAGCTTGAGATTGTTCGGCTTCAAGGATAATCTTGGCCTGATCAGGAACACCTGCTAGTTCTTGCTCCATGGAGGTAGCCATTTCTTTATTTCTCATCACTCAGTCCTCTCAATTTTAGTAATGCGAGCATTAGGTTCGATTTCTTCCTTAATCTTGTAAATATTCGATTCTTCTTCTTGCTTCTTCACTTTGAATAGAGCTATCTCTTTTTGCTAGAAAGCAATATGGTTCTCAAGAACCACTCTGTTTTTATCAGAAGCTTTTAGTCTATCATGAAGAGATTGATCCTCTGCATTATAGTTGGATATTAAGACATCGGCTTGAGAAATTTTCTCCTTGAGAGACATAAGTTCTCATTGACGGTCCAAGACTTCTGGAGGAATAACTATATTTCGTGTTGATTCTAAATCGTTTATGGAATTATAGAAATGTAGTAAGGAATCATATAAAGGATGGACATTGATATGAGCAAGCCTTCATGAGTGTTCAAGGACAACTAAAGCACTGTCCAAGAAGGGCCACTGAGTAGGATCCTTGAAAGCATTCACGATGACAGAGATAGCATTTTTTAAAGAAGATGAGTATAAGAGGCGACACCTTCTCCAAGGAGATCTTGTTAGAGATTATGGCTACAGAGTTGGAACCCTTAGAGCCACTCGAGGTCAGCATGATTGTAGCTGAAAAGAAAAAAAGAGAGATGCAATTAGAAATGTTAAAACTGGATATATAAATACTTGAAAATGTAAGAGAAGGGAGAGAAAGCATACCTTCTCCGGGGGGCAACTTGAGAAGTGGCCTGAACAGAAAAGGTTTCTACCTTAAAAGACATGGGTACGTTTATAGCTGCAACAACAACATTAAGAGAAAGCTCACGAATTCCAGTGCTCAAATCCAAAGTTGTTGGAGTTGGAACATCAATGGGATCAGAGAAGAATTCCAAGCTTCGAGCTACCGGTTGAATGGGAGAAGGAAGCACGATGGGAGACTTCTTAGTATGAATAGGAGCATCAGAAATTACAATAACAACTGAAAAAACTTATGCGATATCCTGGCTTGCCTCTATGCTTTGAGGAGAAGATATATTTTCCACTTCTACGTTCGACGGTGGAATTTCTGCTTCCCTTGACGTTGAAACCTCTGATATCGTTGAAAGGGTGGTATGTGTAATGGCATCAGTAGCCTATACAATGTAAGGAGAATACAAAGCATCGAAAGAGATAAAAATGTTCGCACCAGGGGAACTGTAAGGCCCGTATTTTAGACCGTACCATTCTGTAGCTTCCGCAGTCCTCCCGGTCGAATTCTGGCAACCCGCGACCTGTATCCGATGTTTGTGTAGGAACGTAAGTCGCATCCTGTATATTGGAGTTGGCTCGACTCAAAACTTGTACCCTAGCGATTGTGCCATCGTCGCAGTTCCAACGTTACATCTCAGGTGCCAATGCGATACCCTGGCCAGGAGATGCAGGCCTGTGTTCATTCCGATGAAAACGCTATGCATGTAAATTCTGAGAGAATCTCTATAACCTATCCCATCAATTAATCAATTAATCAACCAAGTACATCACCCATACCCCATGCCACCTCACCCCTCACAAGTCAACTCTTTCTCTCCCCACCCATCCCTCTTTTACTCAAAATTCAACTAAACCCATACATTCCCATCCCCTTCCTTATAATACCCATTCCACCCATCCCTTATCATCCCATCACTTCTCTCTCTCTCTCTCTCTCTCTCTCTCGCTCATTCTCTAAAAATCTCTCAAGCTCCCAAGAGAGCAACCGTCTATGAATTTCTAAGGAGAGTAGAAGCCAAGTGTGACCCACTTTCTACCCCACTCATCTCCCATTTCAACCTTCCAATCTTCATCATCGTTCATCAAGATCGAAGCCAAGGAGCCTAGGAGTCCAAGGAGCTAAAGAAGGAGGCCAAAGGTGGGTGATCCACCATTGATTTCTAATTTTAGGGCCCACTTGATGTATGCATTATTTAGGGAGGGCCCAATAGTGGCGGGGTCACTCCCCTCCCATTCACGTCTCTCTCTCTCTCTCTCTTGTATGGATGATGGTGGGTGTGTGTGTGGCCCACCATGAAGTATGTATCCATGCTGTCCACCTTCGTGGGACCCACCTGACGGATGTGTTGGATCTACATTGCCCAGCCTGTTATCAGGTCTGGATGGAATGAAAAATAAAAATTTCACCTTGATCTAAACTAGGTGGGCCATGTGTGTGTGGGACCCATGTGAGATGTAGGGATTTTATCAAGACCGTCCAACCATGGACCCCACTAGGTGATGCCATGTCTAGGCCGTCAAGCTTGCTGGACGCTAGACGCTGGAGTGCAAAAAAAAAGAATGATATAATAATATCAATAATATTATTATAATATCCTTAATATATTATATTATAATATATATGACATATATTATATGTATGTGGTGGCCCCATGTGGGACCCACCTTTAATGCTTCTATATCTGCCCAGCACTGTCCAGATGGCTGGACGGTGGGACCCACCACTTGATGGATGTGTTCAATCCAAACCATCCATCCATTTGGCAAGATCATCTTAGGTGGGCCACGTATGTGGACCCCACCCTGATGTATATGGTTTATCCAACCATCCATCCATTTGGTGGCCAGTCCTAAGGTTTGGGAAGAAAAATAAGGCAGATCTAGTATCAAGTGGACCACACTGCAAAAACAGTGAGTTTGAACGCCCACCATTGGAAACCCCTTCGGTTACAGAAGTTTTGGACCAATATGATATTCATTTTTCCTCACTGTTTAGGTCTTTTTGACCTTACGAACAGACTGGATGGGAAATAAATGATATGGTGGGCCCTCTAAATTTTTAACAGTGGGAATTATTATCACTATTGTTATGAGTGGTATGGTCCAGATGATGCTTTGATATGATTCATTTTTTGAATAATACTTTAAAATGATCTCTAATAATAGATGAATGATGTAGTGGTTCGGCCCATTTGATTCAGCCCGATGTGATGTATTTGGGGCCCATTTGGTGAGGCCCGATGTGATGTACTTGGAGCCCATTTGATAAGGCCCGATGTGATATATGTGGCCCTTGTATGAGGCCCAACTTGTAGTATTTACAGCCCATAAGCAAGGCCTATGATGATGTATATTAAGCCATTGAGTGAAGCCCATGATGATGCATATTAGGCCCTTGTGTGAGGCTGTGGGCCCACTATACATTTGGTCCTATGTGGGCCAGCCTTTGAGAGAAATGTTGGTTGAAAGTCCACACTGATGGGCAGTGACGGTTAAATGTCCACATTGTGACCTTTCCTTAGGCTTGGTTAGGCCCATTCTTATAATTCTCTAGTGGGTTAACCTAAATTATTGAGCCCCATTGATATTGCATGATCCATCATCGCCCGTCTATCTATGGACCCCGCCTTACGTCGAGGCCAATTCTGAGGCCAATTCTGATTCTCGAGGTCGATTATCAAGGCCAATTCCGATTATCAAGTCCGATTTTGATTGCCAAGGTCGATTCCGATTGTTGAGGCTGATTCTGATTGTCGAGGCCGATTCTAATTGTCGACACCGATTATCAAGGCCAATTCCGATTGTCGAGGCTGATTCTGATTGTCAAGGCCAATTCCGATTGTCAAGGCCGATTCTGATTGTCAAAGCCAATTCCGATTGTTGAGGCCAATTGTCAAGGTCGAATATCGAGGCCGATTGTCGAGACCTAATGTGATGTATATGCAGCTCGTATTTGAGGCCCATTGTGATGTGAATTCAGCCAGTGTTTAAGTCCCAATGTGATGTATATATGGTCTATGTGATGAGGCCCATTGTGGTGCATTTAAGGGCTAGGTGATGGAGCCCATCGTGATGTATATTAAGCCCATGTGAGAGGCCCATCGTGATGTGTATTAAGCTCTTAAGTGAGGCCCATGGTGTTGTATATTAGGCCCTTGTGTGAGGCCATGGGTCCACTATATGTTAGACTCCATGTGGGTCATTCCTTGGGGGCAATGTTGGTTAAATGTCCACATTGTTGAGGCTGATTGTTGATGTTAGTTATTGATACTGATTATGAGTATGTGATATCATAGCATCATGATACATGCCCACATGCATCATCTGCATGTTTATTATGAGATATGTTTTACCATTACATATGCCATAGTATAGATGGTTTATGGGACTCTCTGATAGGTAGAGTTATCCCATGTGAGCTCACGGTATGCGCATGATTGAACTACATGACTCATGCATCTTGCATTGTGTGATTATGATTACTGTACGCCCTAGCGATATCAGGGCTGTGACCTCCACAGGCATGTCATGGATGAACAGATAGGACACCAAAAATGTTTGGGTGCGAGCATCTGGGTACTTTAAATGCCCATGGGTGAAAGTCCCTAAACCTCCGAGGCCAGGAGACACACCAACGTCGAGACTGAGTGGATATATGAGTGCCCAAGTGTCGAATACCAGGAGGCCGTGTTTCCCACTGTGTCATGGTCGGTTGGGAGGGGGTGTGGCCTTATCCGCTCGAGGGTAGTGGGCATAATTAGGTTGAGTTTGACCAACTCATGAATGGGTCCGCTATCGACGTGTCGGGTAGGTATTGGCTAACTACTGGCCAGGCAGATAGTGAGGTCTCTTCAACTTACATGGTTGCGTGTCCAGGGGGTGACGATTGCATGTAGAGTGTACTAGACCCCCGTGATGATCCTAAAGATGTACGGTATTGATATGTGGACTTATTGAGCAAGAGTTACATACTCACTCATTCATTCATTCATTCACTATCCACTCGGGCTGGTAGTGCGCAACTATTTGTTACGTGTACCTTCATAATGGCCAGGATTTTGGTTGGGACGCTTGACTAACCTGAGGTCAGGAGTTTACCACATTGAATCTATCTATTTAAATTTAAGTATGGGACTGGTTTGGATAGAAGTCCTTTGTGATAGACCTCATAGCCTACGATACCATGTACCACCATCCTGACTTCACACTGCAGCTTAGTCATTTCATTCACACCACATACCGCATATTGCATTACATTCACAGTATATGGCATTTTGGGTTTCTATGTTTCTATATTTATATGACCTAGATGAGGTTGATAGTATTCGTAGGTCTTCCGAATTGCATATTGTATTGCATCCTCAGTATATGATATTTGACTCATTATGTGTCCCCATTGCATAGCCGACCGACATTACTTTCTTAGTATATGATATTGGCTTATTATGTCTTTACATCACATATCCTAGATAAGGTTTATGACATTTCTATGGACTTACCAGTATTTCCATTTACTCTGATACTACATTCTGAGCACACATATACTGCTTACACACTTACACCACCCTCTAAGTTTTCTATAAGATTATGCACGATAGATGCGTGCAGGTGACATTAGGATGCAGTCGTAGCTAAGCAGGAGCAGGAGCGTGCGGATGAGCTTTGTGAAGATTTTATTATATGCATGTATTTTCCCTTTTAACATTGTACTCAAATGATTATATTAGTGGATATGTGGTGATGATGTTGTTATAGTAATTTGGGTATACTTGTGGTTATGCTTCTTATGAGACAATTCATATTAAAAATCCTCCTTGTAGGATCCCAGGATTGAAAACTGGCGTATAAACACTGGGAGCCGAGAATGGGTGCTATGGAGGCTGTCGGCACTGGATTCGATGATCGAGAATTTTGTGATCCCGGTATCCGAGTTTGGGGCATGACAGTAACAGCTGGACCCTACATAATTAAGTTGTTCTTCTTCGAGAGAAGCTCCTCTGACAGGTGAAGAAACATCTGGATGATCCGGTTAAATCTAGAGGGGTGAAAATTCAACCCTGACTTCACCTTCTTCATCAATGTCCACTTTAGTGTCCGCTTCTTGGTTCTTATCCAATAAGACATCCTCTTCATCAGTTAAACTTGTGGAAGAGGATGTTTCACTGTCTAGAGTATTTACTGAATAATCTAACGGGCTAGCCTCTTCCGAGATTGCTTGTTTTCCTTTATAAGCAGTTTTTATAGGAAGAAGACGAGCACCTCGAGTAAGAAAAGGAAGTTGCTGTGCCAGAGCTTCTGGGGATAAAGACTTGGCTCACGAACGAGTCATAGAAGAAGTGATAGTGGCAATCTGACCTGCAACAGGAGAAACTACAGTCGTCGTGTGATCTACACTAGAAGAAACTACAGCGGCGGCTTGACCTTTTATCTCACGAGTAGGAGAAGAGAGAATAGCGTCGGGGGTTTCAAATTCATCCACAAGAGTGGCTTGTCTTCTTGTTTTCTTTATAAGATCGAGAGGAGATCCAAAGGCAATCCATCCCTCCAAAGTGTTCGGCGGCTTTATCTCTCTGATAGGTTCTTCTGTGGAAAATTTCTGACAAAGCTACCTCAAAGTAGCTGCATGATCTTTTTCAACAAAATACCCGATCCCTTGTTTCGGTCTATAATTTCTTAGCCTAGGAGAGGAAATCCAGATGGGATGGTCAATAGGAAAACAATTACATACCAGATAATAATGGTGTGACCACCAGCGCATCCAGGCATACGAAGCTTGTACCCGATGGTTGAATCCTGGAAGAATAAAGCGGGAGCCGAAGTTCTTGGCCAAGAGTTGTTTCCACATTAAGGCCCAGTTATATGGGCCAACCCCATAACTTCTCATTATTGGTGTAACCTCCTCTCCCGCTTGAGGTACTGTCTGATCATAGCCAAATTGCCTCGCAAACCTACTCAGGTAGTAGGGTTCCCTCCAGAATTCCACTCCTCACATTGGTAGGCTACAGGAACGAATGCAGATCAGGAAAGCTTTCTTGATAGGCTCTAAATTATCGTTGTCTTCAACCTCTCGGTCTTTGGCTCGATGGGTCAAGTAAAAAGGGAAGAAGTCGATGGATTCCATATTCTCAATCTTATCAACAATCCATTCATATGTTTTCTTCACCATTTTTCATTTGAAATAATAACATAAGGGAGGATGCTTCGGGTGAACGTAAGCCTTCCCAGGGTCATTGTAGGTCCACGACAAATATACTCTAAGCCAACCTAAGAAATAGTGCCATGGAGTGAAGGAAGATGTACCCCTAACTGCTGGGCTTGAGCAATGCATTACAACATTCTCGAAAGCTCTATACAGAGAGCATAGGATAGGAGGAGCTAAAGAATATTTATTTTTACCTTCTGCTATGCCCCCTGCCGCTATAAATAAAGTTGGGTGAATGGAGTCTGATCATTTTAGGCTGGGTAAGACAACCAAACTTAACCAATATGCCAGGAAAGCAGCTAATTCTGTTTTAGGGGTGAAAATGGTGGGAACTCATATTCTTCTACGAGCAGATTCTAGCTCTAGGGAGTGGCTACTAGAAAACTTGTGGAGAAAAAAAATATGAGAAAAATATGAAAATGTCTATAAAAGGAGAAGAGAAGAAGTGTTGAAAGTACATACTATAGGTATCTCAAGAAATGTGCGAGCTACTGAAGCGGAGATATTTTATGAACATCAGGGAAGTGTGACATTTCACAGAAGAGTTCAATAGTGGAAGAAGAAATGTAAGGTGTTCTGCCAGGAGTGACATAAGCAAACTCTTCATTTGTGGGAATATACTCATCCAGAAAAGTGCCGGTGATGGGAAGGCCAACCATCCGATGAAGATTCCACAGAGTGATGCTCACTTCACGATTGGAAGATGAAAGGAATTTGTGGTACAAGATGAATTCTTTATGAAGCCTTTATAAATCAGAGTGTCTTTGTGGAAGAAATCAGAGGTGGCTTCTATAGCTACATATATATTCATCGTAATGACTCCTTTATATTTTTGAAGAATTTCCCTGACCCATGAACTGTAGAATTGACGTTAGGCTAAGAGGCCACGTGTCCTGAATTCATCCTTTCCCCACAAAGAGTCGCGGTCATGAAAGCATTGCTGGACTGTTTCGAAGTAATGGGTATAGTATGGCGTGAGGAAGCACATATATGATATCTGCCCTATCTTCTGCACTAGACATTTTTTCATAAGATAGCCTTCCAGAATTTTTGGCTATTTTATAACCCAGTTCGCTACATATAGAAGCCGATTCTGCATCATATGATCAGATGGCTTGCTTTAAATCATAGAGAGGTGACGCTGAAGGTTCAAGGGAATGATGATGGTCTCATCTTTATAAGGGTTTTCGAACTTGATCACGTCTACATGAGATTTGATCATGTCTGTAAGTGCTATGTTGTATATCAAGGACCCTGTATTATCAAATTTTGTAGTGACAAACCACTTTGGAATGATGGACTTGTTTATGATGGAAAGTTCACCTTCAAGTTACCTTTGACTGATGGAAAGTTCACCTTCATACGAAGATGTGTTGTAAGCCATGAAGACTGTTTTATCTACATCAACTTCATGTCCAACATCAACTTTAAGTGCTACATCGACTTCAAGTTCAAGACCAAGTTCAATTACATATTCAAGTTCTAGACCAAGTTCAAGTGCTACTTTAAATGCAAGATCAAGTTCAAGTACACTTCATAGTCAAGAAAAAGATAAAGTTTCAAGTATAAGAGTTTAAACTTCAAATACTTCAAGAAGATCTACCGGATCTACCAAAGCTACAAGTTCAATGTTCAACATTTCAGGTATAAATGACCTTAGAAAGACCTTAGGTTTAGGTCATTCATATTACACATTTAATTTGGGTCATTATGCTTGTTATAGGCTTTGCTTCAACTAGTCCTAGTCAATGTTCGACTAGTCTAGGCTCTGGCTCGACCAGTCCAGGTTTTTTCTCAACTAGTCCAGAATTAAATTCAAAATTTTAGATTTTTTTGGTAGGTCCTCGACCAGTCCAGCACTCTACTTGACCGGTTGTGGAGACTGGCTTGACTCGAACTCTAGCAACCATTTTGAGCCCCACTCGACCGGTCGAGGGTCAGTTTTATCCGATCGCGCTAGAATTTTTGAAATTTGGTTGCTCCCAAGACTAGTCAAGGGTGACCTTAGACTAGTCGAGGGAACCATTTTTCAGCCTATAAATAAAGGACTTTTCTCAGTTTTTTCATTCATTCTAAGCCAATTCAAGCCACCACTTTGAGAGATAAGTCCCCGTGATTGTCAAGCTATTGTATGCTAATTTAAGATTCTTTTTATAGCTTTTTGATTTCTAATTTCTTAATCTCTTGCTACTTCAATCTGATTTGATAAAAGAGAATTTTGATCTACCCCTTTTGAGATCCAAGAAATTGAATCAAAGTAGCCCAAGGTTGGATTAATTTAAAATTCATTTAGACCTAGAACCCTTCCATTTGTGTGATTGAACATTGGACATCCTCATCTTCAAAGAAGTGGTTCTACTAGGCCACATCGAAGAAGAATATTTAGATAAGTATTTTCATTTACAACTTTTTAGTTTTTAAGATAGCCAGAAAATCTCTATTGTGGTTTTGACTGAGATAGCCAGAAAATCTCAGTGTGCGGTTTTTAATTGTGGTAGCCTATTAAAAACACAATTGTAAAGGTTTCAAGGTGAACCTTGGAAAACCTTATTTCACGGTGAAAGCCAATATCACGCGGGTTGTGATTATTGGGAGTAGAGTAGGTGTGGCTATTTTAGAACAATTGGTATACACACCGAACCACTATAATTCTTAGAGTTTGGTGGATGTCGATGTATGTGATTTATGTGTGGTGAATGCTTGTATTTATTTCATGTACTTGTGGTGAATGTTATAATAGGTAGATTTCTTTCAATTGCTTCTTGTATTAGTTTGAGTTTTTAATCCTCACTGAGTTTAAGAAATCAGGTTGTCCTACCATAAACTTTGGTTTTTAGTGTAAGGTTGTCCTTTGAACAATGTTTGCATCAACCTCTTAATACTATTGCAATTGAGGTTGTTATTTGTTTCAGCTATCTGCAATTATATTCATCATTTATTTTTTTATTTAGCATAGTCCTATTCATCCCCCCTCTAGGACTGAGAGCCCACCCTTTTCAATGTCCCAGACATTTTGATAATGTCTCTTGTTATGTTCTCGTATCTTCTCCTGGAGGATTTCGTCTTTACTATTTTTCTTCTTGTTCTTCGAAATAGAGGGAGGAGGGGAAGATTCAGCAAGAGCAAGGTGAGAATCGTCTGTTCGAAAGTTGGCTGTAGATTTTAGCCAGTTCTCCTAGTCAGACTCATGACCTTCCATGGGTGGTCCCTCCAGTTCTCTCATTAGCACGGCATGACGGATAGGATCAGGCAGGTGTCGGATTCGATCAGCGAAATTGGTTATCAATGGGGCTTGCACTTTGAAAAGGGAGGAATAATCTTTGGAATACTTGGCCCTCTTCTGAGAATGAGTTTCAAGTGGTTGAGGATCTGAGGATTCAGCGGCATGACGATCAGGGGAGGTGTGAGGTCTTTTGGAATGGGCCATTGGAGAAGTAAGGAGAATTCGGTAAAAGATCAAACACTTGGAGAATTTTAAACTACAAAGACCAGTTGTGCGCAAGATCCAATTGTGCATAAAGTTCAGTTGTGTGCAAAATCCAGTTGTGCATAAAGTCTAGTTATGTGCAAGATCCAGTTGTGCGCGAGATTCGGTTGTGCACAAGTTCTATTGTGCGCAAGGGATCATTGTGCGTAAAAGGTTATTGTACGAAAGAGGATAGTGCATAGAGGGAGATGGATGCGAAGTTCGAATGAGTGGAATGAAGACCTAGGCTGTCTTATATAAGGTTTTCAGGCTGAGTTGTGCACAAACATACATTGTGCACAGGATACGTTGTGCGCAAACATGTAATTGCGCACATTGAAGGGAAAATGCAAATTATCAAAGATTGATCCCACATTTTCTTGTTTTGTAGATAGAAAAGATGAAAATGCAGGATCAAGGGGGCATCTATTGAGGCATAAAATGCTCAAGAGAAAATACAAAGAATCCTAACGACAAAAGGAGCACTCTTCCCTGAAAGAGTTGTGCGGCGCACAATGAAGATTGCAAGGAGAGAAGAGTTGTGCGGTGCACAATGAAGATTGCAAGGAGAGAGGAGTTGTGCTTTGTACAATGAAGATTGCAAGGAGAGTAGAGTTGCGTGGTGCACAAAGAAGATTGCAAGGAGGGAAGAGTTGTGCGGTGCACAAAGAAGAGGACCGCGTAACAGGTGTTGGCGCACAACAGGTGTGACCACACAAGGGGTCAGTGCATAACAGATCCGGTTGGATGTTCACACATGTGGGGGGCTATATATACCCCACTATCCCCCATGTATCATTCATTGGAGCAATATTAGGATAATTGAGAGAGATCGAGACTTTAGAATGACTTAGGTACTGGAGGAAGTCGTGTGGTGCACAACTACCATGGGCGCACAACCCAAATGGATGCACAACTCCCATGGGCATACAACTCCCATGGGTGCACAACCCTATGTGCACACAACTCCCATGGGCGCACAACGTTGCAGGCACACAACAATTCTGCATTAAGGAGCCATTGAATGAACAATCAGCATAGCCTGAGTGATATAAAAAGCATGAGATCTGTTGAATTAGAGAGAATATTAGTCTAGCACAATCATAGTTCCATATTGAAGATCATAATGCGATCTGAGATGCTGAAGAAATTAACATAGAATATTTGATATTTGTATTGAATTATGTAACTGCTTTACTTTGGAATAAAAGGAGATAAAGGATGTAAATGAATTCAAATTAAATCAATATAGTGATTACTCTCTCTATTCCCCTTTGTTAATTATTTAGTAAACGAATTCCCTAAATCGAAAGCATTCATTTCTTCCTCCAGTACCCCTTCTGCTTTTTTACTTCCGAAGGGGCGTAAAATTCGATTGGGTCCGGGTACTTTGTGCTGGACTTGACATGAAATCTCTTTGGAATAGCCGAAAATGGTTTGTTCCTTTCAGCATACGGTAGCGGCACTGTGTAG
Organism: Magnolia sinica; assembly: GCF_029962835.1. Taxonomy (NCBI): domain Eukaryota; kingdom Viridiplantae; phylum Streptophyta; class Magnoliopsida; order Magnoliales; family Magnoliaceae; genus Magnolia; species Magnolia sinica. The sequence continues at coordinate 45,639,309 of NC_080580.1, forward strand.
TTTGACTACAAGATTTCCAACTATTCAGGTGATAATAGTGTTAACGGCGGCTATCCTGGTTGTCTCAGATGCTTTCACACAAAGTAAAATTTCTTTCTTGCTTTCGCTGTCCTGGATGATCCTGTCTTTATAGTTTCTTCTCTTATCACCTTCATGTGAGCATTTCCTGGGGCTTTATTTTCATCTTTCTCATTTTCTTCCTTTCTGGTGAACTCATCATAATAACTGGCATCAACAAAGAAGGTTTTGACTTCTGTATACGGCCTTGCATCGGTTATTACTTTGTATTGCACCCCATCTTTGCAGTATTTGAAACACTAGTGTAAGGTGGAAGGTATGATACCATATTGATGCATCCACAGTCTTCCCAGAAGGAGGTTATATGTCATTACTGCTTATAAATGACATGGCAAACAACATTTGTATTTAACTCTCCTATTTCCAGTGTTACTATAATCTTACCAAGCGCACGCTGCCTATCTTGATTAAAGCCCTGTATCATCATTCCACTAGGGTGTAAATTAGAGTGGCGATATCCCAATTCATTCAGCATTGTTAATGGTAATAGATTCACTTTAGACCCATTATCTAGCATTATTCGCTTGACCTGTTTACCGCGAATATGACCTACTATCATCAATGGTCTATTATGCCCTATATCGCAGGTTAAATCATCATCGGAGAAGGAAACTGTTGGCATACAATCCTCTTGCTCTTTGCACTCTATGTTTTCCATTTCTATAAGCAACATTTCTCTGACATCATAGTCAGATAGGGCTTGAATCAGGTTTTTCCAGAAATCTTCTGATAATTTTAATGCGTTGTAAATGCTTAATCGAGCTGGTATACCTTTTAAATGACTTATCACATCATAAGTCACTTTTCCTGTTTCATTCTTCTCTTCTTTCTTATCATTACCAGGATAATTCTTGGTAACCTCTACTTTTGTTGGTTCAACTTTCTGTCTCAAGGGACTCGTCACCCTTCTTCCTGATCGCAATGTGATTACTGTGTCTTTGCCCGTAATCTTATGATGTTCTTTCCCTATTCTCTCATGAATGTCTTCTCGGGCAGTTAATACATTCACTGTTGCTTTTTTATCTCTCTCTTTTTCCTTTCTGATTATTATCTTGCCTCTATTTATCATTCTTTGTATTATACATTTCACGTGCAACAATTTTTTGTCGGATGCTCTATCAGATGGTGATAGTGACAGAAGTCTCTTTCTTTTGTTTTTGATGATTCCTCAGGGTGCTTGGACGGAGGCAATTCTATTGTGCCAGCTTTCAACAACTAATTCATCATAGGGACGATGTCTTCTTTCTCAAACGCAAACCCCTCATGAGAATTTAACGACCTGGGTCTTTTATCATTGAACCTTCCTCCAAGACGATTTGATTCTTCTTTCCTTTCTGTCTTTTTGCCTCTTATCTCTCTTGTATCATGGTTTTTCTTTCCATGATTGACTACATTTGTAATCAACTTATGGGGTCCCTTTCTAGTTGTTTCATAGTTAAATGCTAGCATTTTCCTAGTCATCAGTTCTAAAGTGTGCGCCATCATGGCTAGGTCACGGAAGGTTTTGATATTGGCACTGGTGAGACCGAATGCAATTGCTGTCTCTATAGAGTTCATTCACATCTTCACATGGTCTTTCTCCTCTGGCAATTGTCTGTAAGAAGCTCCCAATGTCTTCCATCTATCTATGAATTTTTCTACGGGCTCCCATTCTCTCTGTCGTACTGAAGCTAATTCTGTGTCACTGACGTCACATTCTGACAAGAATAAGTTTAACATGAATGCGTCTTGCATCTACTCCCAGGTCTCATTGATCCTGCCACTAAACTGGAGTACCATTGAAACACCTTGCCTCTCAGAGAAGACCCGAACAGCCGAAGGCAGTATTGTGGAACTGTAGAGAAGTTCCCCATGCTGGTGATGAAGTGCATTAGATGCTCTTCCGATGATCTGTCTCCATTGAATTTCTGAAAATCGGGGTGCTTGAAATTAGTTGGGAAAGCTTCCACTTTTCTTGGATACAGTGTTCGATATCTGAACCTTCCAATATTCTCACATTCCCTTTATGTCCTGATAGCTTCCTCAACGACCCGTCGCACTTCCTCTTGAGTTATTGCCCTTGTTGCAAGAGCGGACCCGAGCGATCCTGTTCTTGGTGGTTAGGAGCCTTCAGGTTGCTGTTCTCATCCATTTATGTTACTCATCATTGGAGGAGCTATCATCTGAGCTACATTGTGTGCAAGGGTTACTAGGGCTTCCTAGAGATTTTTACATTCCTCCATCAACGTTCTCTGTGCCTGTGCCATTTCAGTCATACGATCTTCTATAGTCGGTATTGGGCCTTAACTTGTTTTGGCCATACATGTGACAACCTCTCCGTTCCCTGACGAAGCCGTGATTGGGGTAGAATATGAATATATCGATGCATTGGGGCTCACTAAAAGAGGAGTTTCATCTGGTTTTTCTGTACTTCCACAGCAGTTGGTTGATTAAGGTGATGAGGGGGCTGGAGAGCTTGTCAGCAATGAATTACCTTTCTATCCCTTTGTCCATCGAGTTCCTCCCATAAGTAGGGCTGGAAAATAGTGCGTCGACAGCGGAGAAATGGTTTTCTTGGGGTATATTGCCGGAGGGGCAAGCTCAGTGTTTTTTCTGGCTGCGTTTTGTGTTACTGGTCCCCTGATTCTTTGCAATGTGGACTTATTCTGGCAGCCAAGACATTCCAAGTTCTTGTTTCCCGATGTGAGACGATAATCCAATCTTTCCCATCTTCTTGTGCTATTGGTGAAGCACTTACGACTGCGACAGCTGTTTGCAATTCCCTATATTTGACTGGCATGGACTCCTCCTTGTGATATGAAGTTTGTTTGCCAGCGTATTCTATAACAAACCCTGTTGTTATGAAATAGAAGACTGTCTTGTTTTGAATGATCGCCATTGATTGATTGTAGTTTTTCTGAATCTGAGTCAGTTGTAAAAAAAACATGAATCAGTACTTAAATGAGATTGCACTCTACTTTGGAGATGAAACAGAGGATGTTCCCGCTGAGAGTCTCCATTTTGGTGTCTTGACAATGCCAAACATTGGTGAAAATTCTTAGATTGTTCCTAAGTTATTATTGAGTGTGGAAACAAATGCATTCGATTTGGGGAATTTATTTACTCAATAATTAATAAAGGGGAATAAAGAGAATAATCACTATATTAATTTAATCTGAATTCATTTACATCCTTTATCTCCTTTGATTCCAAAGTAAAGTAGTTACATAATTCAATACAAATATCAAATATTTTATGTTAATTTCTACAGCATCTCAGATCGCATCATGATCTTCAATATGGAACTATGATTGTGTCGGACTAATATTCTCTTCGATCCAACCGATCCCGTGTTTCTGATATCGCTCAGGCTATGCTGGTTGGTCATTTAATGGCTCCTTAATGCAAAATTTTGCACGCCCACAATGTTGTGCGCCCAAGGGAGTTGTGCGTCCATTTAAGTTGTGCGCCCATGGGGTTGTGCGTCGCACAACGACTTCCTCCAATACTTAAGTCTTCTGAAGTCTGGATCTCTCTCAACTATTCTGATGTTCCTCCAATGAATGATACATGGGGTATAGTGGGGTATATATAGCCTCCCGCACGTGCGAACATCCCACCGGATCTATTGTGCGTTGACCCCTTGTGTGGTCACACCTGTTGTGCACCAACACCTATTACGCGATCCTCTTCTTTGTGCGCCACACAGCTCTTCTCTCCTAGCAATCCTTTTTGTGCACCGCACAACTCTTCTCTCCTTATAATCTTCATTGCGCACCTCACAACTCTTCTCTCTTTGTAATCTTCATTGTGCGCCACACAACTCTTTCCCATCCATTGTAAAGAAACCTTAGAAACTCGCCGTTTTCTTCCAAGCTCGAACTTGCCAAGCTAGCTTCATTCAACCTCTAAAAACCCACATCCACAAGCTCCCTAAAGCTAAGCCAGACCATCCACAAGTAGTGGAATGGAGAGAAACCTGTCGGGGCTCATTCCGCCATTAACGCTTACATCTTCTTCTCTGTTATTCTACTGTACCAGGTCGACGTGGTTCGACCTTGGTTACACTCGGGCTCGCTTCTAGACATCTTTGACAAGGAAAAAGGAAGGAAAATAATAGAAAGAAAGAAAAGAAAAGGAAGAAGAGGGTGAGGGATAGTGCACCATGCCGCACTGGGTTGGGGCTGCAGTCCGACCTCGTATCGACCGAGTCGACGTTGTTCGAGTCAGGTTGAGCATGGCTTGGTCCAGGTTGTCCCGGGAAGGAAAGAGAGAAGAAAAATAGAGAAAGAAAATGAAAGAAGAAAGAAAGAAGAGAAAATGTGAGGAGGCTGCTATTGCACCACACCCGTTCAACCTAACCCGCCTAAGCCACGGAATGAGTCTGGTGTGTCGGGGCTAAGTCCGGACCTATAGCTGCATGTGCCTCAGCCCTGGGGAAGATGGAAGGAGAAGGGAAGAGAAGGGAGGAGTGGATGCTATGACCAGAGACCGCTGCTGCACTCATCGGGCTACACTGAGTTGCGACTCGGTCTGTCCGAGTTGGGGTTCATTCAGGCCCTCCTGAGTGTCTAAATGAGAAAGAGGGAGAAAAAAAGAGAGCAATAGAGAGGGAGGAAGAAGTAAAGGGAAAAGAAAAGAAAGGGCCGGGGGCTGTCCTAGCCAAACCGAGTCAACTCGGCTAGAATCCAATCCAGATGGGTCGAGTCAGGCTTGGGACTGGTCCAGGCATGGTTGGAGTTCTAACAGAGAGAGAGGGAGAGAGAGAGAGAGAGAGAGAAAAGAAAGAAAAAGGAAGAAAGAAGAGCGGAAAGAGAGTGAGTGAGTGGGAGCATAGCCGAATTAGCTCGACTCGACCGAGTCAAGGTCGGTTTGGTCTAGCACGCTGTGGCAGTCCAGGCCTTCTCACAGGATTGGACTGAGTCCTGCGAACCAATCAATTTAGCTATGCCTACTTCCAATATTTATACATTTGAATTGTCAAAATTAAATCATCGTTATTTTTACTATTGTTAGAAAAATTATTATTAGATGCTATTAATTCTACTACTTGATTATTAGTATTAGATATTAACATTTATCATTAGTAATGCTATTCTTATTTTTTCATTAGTAGGTTCTTGATTATAATATTGGTGTTTTTAGTATTAATAGACAATTATTACTTATTATTACTTCATTATAATATTATTATAAATTAATTATATGAATTAGATTTCAAACTCTAAACCAAAGTCTAAGATTAGATTAATGGATGAAACCCTAAATCTAAGTGATTCAAACCATAGGTTATGATCCTAACCGTAGATAGTATATGAAACTTGAATCTGACCATACAATTTTACAATTCATGGTAGGATTGGATTCTAAGGGCACATGTGCTTCCCAACAACATTAGTAAGCAGTTTAACCCGGCAGGTGATGATTTCTTCCCCTCGAGCTTTCCATTTTCCCATTAGCTTAAGTGATAGTTTTTATTTTTATTTCGGTTGATAATTGATATCTTTATCATATAATTACATGTGCTAGTTTTTGGAAATGAATGTTAGATTACATGCACAATTTTATCCTGCATATTTTCTTATGCTTGTGGATTACTTGTGGATTATTTATGGAACTTGAATTGGTACATCAATCAGTGGGTAACCCCACTTATAAATGTACACCCATACTTAGGATGTAACTTGATTGATTGTGTTTATAATGGGCCCTCGATCTAGTGGTTACTTTGAATGATGTGAATATTGAAGTGGGCTTATCATCCATGGGTTATTGTGTTTACATGACTTTTGAGGATGGTCTTTTTATTGCATCGATTTGATATTTGCCCTATGCGACTTTGATTTGATATTTTCCATATATGATTTTGATTTGTTATTTGTCCTATGTGGCTTCAACTTAGTATTTGCCCTATATGGCTGTGATGATTTATTTCTACATAACTATGCGATGGTGAGTTCCATATGTTGAACTATGATTGGCCATTAGTCGATAGGCTTCCATTAAACATCCTAAGGTGGAGGTCTCATGAGCCAGGGATGGTGGGAATGGGACATTATGCCTGAACTGTCGGCCTACACTGGGTGACAAGCCCCCCTTAATGACCTTTAAGTTTACTTAAATTGGCTGGTTGTAATTGGAATAATAAAGGTTTGGCTAATCATGCATTATGCCATACGGGCGATAATGGGTGGCGAATTTTAGATGTTGTAGCACGTGCCCTTAGGGTTAGTGGGTATCATTTCGCTAGCTCATATACCATCGACTATCGACCCACGTACGTGATGTAGGATGGCCTGGTGATTATACTGTATGTGAGACCTCGCATTCTAGCCCGTACCGTTCCGTATGCCTTCATGGTCCTCCCGGTCAAATTTCAATGATCTGCGATCTATTATGGGCATTTGCGCGTGATCCTGAGTCATGGCCCGTATATCAGAGTTGGCTCGACTTAAAACTTATAACATTGCGACCATGCCTTCGCCGCAGTTCCGATGCCGCGTCTCGCGCGCCGAGGCGATACCCGGCCAGGAGCTGTGGGCCCGTGTTTAGTTTGAGAAAATGCCATGCATTTGTAAACTCAAGAGAACATCACATCAATCTCATTAATCCCATCAATCAAGTACACATCATGTCAAGTACAAACAACCCCCCAAAGTCAACTCTCTTTTACACACCCTCACATGTCAAGTACACATTACTCACTCCCCATCACTCCATCACTCCATCACTCATCCCTCTCTCTCTCTCATTTCTCTACCCATTCTCCATTTTCAAGCACCCAATGTCCATGGCTCTCCATGAGAGAAGCTAGTGTGGCCCACTCCCTACCATGCAATCCCAACATCCATGATCCATCTCAATCGTTGAAATTCATTCATTGATGCAATAACATGCATTAGCGGAAGAATGAAGTGGAGATTTAATGGTGAGTGTATTTTATGATTTGATTTGTGAGATTTTGATGATTTGAGGGCCCACTTATAGTGGGACCCATCATGATGTATGTACTGTATTGAGGGCCGCATAGTGGTGGGGCCCCTCCTCCATCCGTCCTCTCTCTCTCTCTCTCTCTCTCTCTCTCTCTCTCTTTCTCTTCCTTGTGTGATGGTCCACCTGATGAGTGTGTTGCATCCACACTGTCCAGCAAATCTGGACGGTGAGACCCACCTGATGCATGCATTACATCCAAGCCATTCGTCCTTGCTAGACGTGCGGGACGTGTGCCACCTTGTTGCATGTATTTTATTTGTACCGTCCGATCGTGGACCCACCTTTGATGTGTATATATCCAAACCATTCATCTGCTGGGTCCCATGTAGCAGGCAGCTGCTGCTGCCCTGGACGCCAGCAAGTTATGTGGACCCTACCACCATGATGCATGTGGTTTATATCCACGCCATGCATCTACTCTGCTGCTGCAGCAGAAGTTGCTGCTGACATCAGCAATATGTGGGCCCAACTCTCTGGTGTGAGATCCACACTGTCCATTGTCGAGGGAACCACTGTGACGTATGGTCTGATCCATACCATCCCTGCTTGGGACGGTGGATCTCCACCATGATGTATGCGTATATCCACACCTACCATACATTTCTCTGGGATGTGGGGCCACCTCACATGTTTGATTCGTGTGAGGGTGGGGCCCACCCATATGTATGTATTTCTATCCAGTACTGTCCACCTGGACGGTGCATGTGAATGGTGTACGTGACTTACACCCAACCGTCCATTCATTTGACCTCTGGACAGTAGTTATATATATATATAATAATGTATTAATATATCATATATATATAGGTGTGTGGTGGGCCCCATGTGGGACCCACCTGCTGGACGAACTAGTTAGGATCACCACACCGGCTATATTGTTGTGCATTAACGTCACCACATTTTGTGGGACCCACCTTAATAGTATGTGTTTCATTTGCACCGTCCATCAGGACGGTGCCATGTACTGCCCCTCTATGATGCAGTGTAGTATCTGCACCGTTTATGCAGTGGCCCACCTTGATGCTTGTGTCTATCACACTGTCCATCCATCTATTGGAAATCCACCATGACATATGTTTTGTATTCCACTCGATATGTGTTGTATATCCAAGTTGTTCATCTGGTGGGCCCATTTGGAGGTGCAGGCCCACCTGCTATATGTGTAGGGCCACCTTGAAGTATACCCATCGGTTTTGTTACACCATGAGCTACCCCATCAGGCCCACTATAAATATGATGAGGCCCATCTAATGAAGCCCAATATGATGTATTTATGGCCCATGTGCCAAGGCCCATAGTGATATGTATTAGGCCCATGTCATGTGGCCCATTATGATGTGTATTAGGCCCATGTCATGCGGCCCATTTGATGTATTTGAGGCCCACATGATGCGGCCCATTTAATGTATATGAGGCCCATTGGTGCGGCCCATAGATATGGCCCACCTAGTGTATATGGGCCCATATGATGTGGCTCATTTGATGCATGTTGGCCCATTGGTGCGGCCCATATAATGTGGCCCATTGGAGCAGCCCACATGATGCGGCCCACTTGATTATATGAGGCCCAATGAGATGTATGTGAGGCCTTTGTGTGGGCCAAATGTGATGTATATGAGGCCCATTGGGATGTGAGATTCCACCATGATGTATGTATTGATGTTTATGGCGGTCACTGCTTGGGAGAGATGTTGGTTGAATGTCCACATTGATGGGCAATGATGGTTGAATGTCCACATTGTATTAGGCCTATGTCATATGGCCCACTTGATGTTCTGAGCAATGGCCCCCGTAATAGTGGCAAAAAACTGTTGCTGTTGCTGCATCAGGAGCATCATCTACTCCAACCTATCAGGAGGAGGAGCCGCCTGAGGCATGTGTGGCGTCGACGAAGACGCACGGTTCTGTCCTAGAACCGGTGGTGCATTCTGTGTTGGCCCATTTGTAGGGTCAGTGGCCAGCTGTGAATTTGGCATAACCTTAATGTTCGGGCCCAAATTGGGGTCCGTAAGCTATCGCTCAGGGCAGGTGCCCCATCAATCGATCTGCTAATGCGAGACGTGCTATGTTCCGAGTGTTTTTAGGAGGCATTCCCTATATACAATATAGGGTGCAACATGTGTGAGATTAGGATAATATGATCCACTTTTCCAAACATTCTACGCATTCCAAATAAAAAGAAGCTTCATGCATTTCATCTGGCCAAAATTGTCACAATACATATGAAGTAGCATTACATGAATCATGACAGAAGATTCACGTGAGCTAATCTAGCAAAAGTTTTAACACTAACTATTCTAACATCCAACTAAGCCGACAAGGGCTATTACATAGAAAAGCAAGAAACAAAGAAAACTAAAAGATGAATGCAACATATGACTAGTCCCCTGACTCTGGAGAAGGTGGAGGCGCACACTTATCCTGTATACAGCACAAGAGGACCTTCCAGGTGCGAGACATTTTCTTGAATTTCTGTTTTAGATAGGCCTGATTCTCCTTGAACTCCTATCTTAGGGCGGCCTAGTTTTCTTCAATCCTAGCCACGCAGGCTTCTAAGGAAGCCCAATCATGGCGATCCCCATGTGTAGTAGGAGGGCCCCTATCTGAGTCATGTGCCTCCTCTAACTCTTCTTGCTCTTCCTCCTCACTTCCTCCTTCATCCTCACTGCTTCCTTCCTCACTGCCTTCTTCTTCTTCATTTCCTTCTGTATCTTTGCTTCTATTGTCCTCTTCACTTTCTTCTTCTATTTCATCCCCATACTCATCGAGACGGGCTTGGCGTTGCCTAGGGCCAATTCCCATATTGTTGAGTGTAGTCTCACTGATAAAGTGGATGGGCGCAAGATTATCCATGTTTAGCTTGAAACTGAAGTTATGAGCAATCTTGCAGATAAGTCGGCCGAATGGGAGTGAGGCATCTCCCCGAGTAGAGTGTACAGTCCTGATTATCTGTGATAAGGTGAAGGTAGGCAAGCATAGCTTGTCTCCCTGCCGAGCTATGTACAGGAAGTCCACTATAAGGCGAGTGCATCCTGTATGGTTACTCCACCTGGGATATACATTATATGTGCATATGTGGTGAAGTAGGCAGAAGTCTGCCATCATCTTAGTCGATGCGAGGCTATTGTCTCGCCTCCAATGAGCTAGTTGGCCACAAAGAAAACACATGCGGCGATCTCTCTCTTGTCTACTAGTGAGATGAGTTGCACTTGCATGTACCACACCACGCTCAATTCCCATAATACGGGCCATCACATCCACATTCACTATGGCTTCCTACCTCCCCAAAGGGATAGTAAACTGAAGAGGCTCTAGTAGTGGGTTCCGTATGTGGGCATAGAAGGCTTGTACGGTGCCTTCACTTGCATGGGCCTTCCCTTCAAACATGGGACCCCACCTGGTCTCCAACAGGAGGTCAATAACCGGATACAATCTAAATAGTCTCTCATCAATATGAGCTTCAAATATAACTTTGCGGTTACGAAACTTACCAAGTTTGGTGCCCGCCGATAGAGATCTTTCTAGCGGGATTTAAGGATCGAGATCCCGTTTTGTTCTTCAATCTCTCTCTACGCTTGTGCTAGCCTCGGCGCTCACCTTCTTCCTCGAGCGGCTTGGATGGCTTGGTCCAGCCTTATCCAAGACCGCTCTTCTCTTTTCCATAAGGGAAAGGAGCGTTGAGATGGAGAAAATGGCGGTAACTATCTCAAAGAGTGCCATGAAAGTGGAAAAGCTTGGCGAATGAAATGGATTTGAAGATTTGGGAAGTATGAGACACAAAAAGGGGATTTTTGTGCTCAAATAGGTGGGAATAGGGAAGATTGAGGGTTACAAGAGGTAGTTTTAGGGAATAATAATGTAAGGATGAAGAAGATAGAAGATTTCAAGGGTCAGAGTGAATGAGAGGGGATTTGAAAGAGAAATGGGATTTTAGAGATGTTGGAGGGTTAGATGTAGGTAGAAATGAGCATGGGAGGGTTTTAGGGGGTTAAAAAGGGTAGCATAGAGGGTCCCACACATGAACGGGCCCCACATAAGTGGGTGGTGGGCGGCGCGCTGCCGGCCTCACGGTGCCGCCACGGCCCTCTGGGATCGCCGGCAGTGGCCATCCCCTCCCGGGGTGCCAAACACATGCGAGGGACCCCCTGGGCCCCACCGTAAATTGTGATTTGGGCCCCTATGTCCGCTTGGTCCACCTTTGGTGTTCAATACGCACGTATTCATGCCCTTTGGCTCGTTTCAAGTTTGGGATTTACCGATTTATAGTCTAAACCCGTCGATTGACGGCCTAAAAGGGACCGAGATCATTTCATATGATCCAAGACAAATATGGCCACACTACAATGGTCAATCTCGCCCGTCGGTGAAACCTTGGGATCCTACGATCGTTTCTACATTTTATCGCCCCATTCCTAAGTCAGAGTACGTTTAGAGTGCGTCGTGTTACCTATAACCCAGGTCCAGTTTAATCCAAATCATGCTCTGATACTAACTTGTAACACCTCAGATTTCGGGGGTCGAGCAAAGCTCTACTCCCAAAATCCAACGCATCACTTATGTAACATGAATAATGATGTTTAAATGTTGTCCATGTCAATGTATTAAACATGAGTGGGATTATACTAAAACAATATATCATACTCCAGATATAATTAAATTAGAAAGCGGAAGACTGGAATATATGTATATCAGAATGGTAAATGTTTTACAACCTCCAGAGTATGATGATGTAACATGGTTTAATATATACAAGGGTTGTTTCAAAATATATAAAATGTCAAAATGTAGGTGTTCAACTAATCTATGTATCCCTGCAATCCCGTCGAATCAGAATAAGGTCTACATAGACCCGCCTAATAGCTGACCATAGGAGAATTCCTCCTCCTCATCTATGAAGTCCAGGTCAACTACATAGACTCTTGCATCACCTGCATCTAAACTAGAGTCTGGTTGGTGTTTTAAAACACCATCCTAGAGTGGGAGTGAGTGATCAACTCAGTGGTACTATGAGGCAAAGGTTAACATGTTATCAAGTCAATCAAGCAGTAATGATAAAGCAGTACAATAATCATATCCTAAATACTCTTATTAATGTAGGAATGGTATGCAATAATGATGCATGCCCTCACACGAAGGTCCCTCACAAGTGACTCCGACAACCAAGTTCGTGCATGACAACCTTCCTAAACTGTAACTTACTCGCTAAAGCACATGTAATGCGGTGCATGGTTGTGTTAGCTGAGTACTTAATTAAGTTTATTCATACAGCAGGTTCGGAAAGCTAAGGTACCTCCCTTTATATCATTAACCCAAACCGAAGGATCCATCTAGGGTCGTCAATCCTAGTTATTCACATACGATAGGCAAGTTATAGGGCATCACCCCTATTGAAAGGCAGTGGATAGGCAAATTTAAAATTTTATACTCGCGGTCACTACGGGAGGCTCGTCACCTCAATGTAGGCCGACAGCTCGAATATGGTGTCCCATACCACCAAATTTGGCTCACGAGTTTGAGTTGCTCACTGGTCACTATGGGGAGCCTCGTCACCCCAGCGTAGGCCGATAGCTTGATCACGGTGTCCCATACCACCATGCCCGACTCATGAGTCTTAGCGAACGTGGTACCATGGTTGAAACGGGTCTTTACATTGGTAAGTGCTACCTTAGATTCAAGCAGTAGTGTCCATACATGGTAAACACACAACAGGCCAATCGGTTTGCTTGGTAAGTTCGATTGGTACAAGTACACGTTGACTTAATCGACATGGTGCGCATAAGCACCCCTTGTAGCCTAACCACTGTCGAGAATCGCCGTGCGACACGGATTCGTCGAGTTACCCAATGTGGCAAGACTAATTCAGCCACCTATACCAAGATTGTTACTGATTGCCTGGGCCATGTTGTAGCCCCAATCTTACTCAAATGCAATAGATAGACACATGTGATAATTATATCAGCACTTAACAAATAATCCAAATAAAACTCTCATTTGAACATTTCATCAAACACATTGAACATGTCACCAAGCACTTGCATTTTATCCATAAATTACGTAGCAACAAATATGATTACATGAAGGAAACTATACGTATGATTAAGGAAATAGAGAATCCTATCTTAATACACTTAATAAATACAAATCATCAACATTTTCTCATTCAGGCATTTTATCAAAAACTTAAGTTACACTTCACCAAATACATAGACTAGATTAGTTACACCACGTGTTTTAGCAAATCCTTATACAAGGAGGTCAGCATGCATATAATAACGATGTATCCTAGATAAGTAAACATAGCAAACACAAATCATATTTTCATGTTCATTCAAACATTTCAACAAACACATGAGATCCATATTTTATTTAACATAGTTCACACATGTATATTGCATCAAAAATGACGTAACTAAGATCGTGTGGCAGTAATCAAGCCAGACATAAACCGTTGCTGACATTGAAAGCATTGAAAACTATAACCTAAACGTTTATAGTCAGCACCTTTTGTCGGAATACTCGATTCAGACTCGGCTCGAATCCTACGTTGCCGAAAATGTACTGACGGGCACTTAAGCGATGAAATAGGTTAGCTATTTTATCGATTACTCTATTTGGATCCCTAAATCTAGATTAGGGTTAGGATTTCTTACCCAAATCATAGCTAAGATGAATCGTGTAGTGCAACAGGAAGGCGATTCAGTGCATGGAGTTGTGGGAAAGAATCCCAGCAACGATCTCCCGAACTCTCGCTTCTCTCCTCACTCTTTTCTCTTCTTTTCTCTCTTCTCTCTCCTAGGGTTAGAGAAATTCGTATGGAATGGGAATGGGGTGGTTTAAGGGCTTTATATAGGCCCAGAACTGGTGTAAATGGCCCCATGGCCATGGTAAATTTAGGTTATAACCAAAGGGCGTCTGTTTCGGGTAGACGGGTTTCATCTGGAGGTCCACTACTCACTTACGGCATAGGATAAGTTCCCTGATGATGGATCTATGCCAGGATATGGTTTTAACCCGATTGGATAGGCCGATCGACCGTGAAGGACCTACATCAGATCAATGGTCGTGCTTACTCAATTAGGGCCACAAGTATACAGATATGTGCAGGAAAATTTCCCTGATCCATGGGTGAAGTTCGGTCAGAAACTAACAGTCCAAAATCTTCAATTTTGCACGTGAGTGAACGACCTAATTTACTTAAGTTTCATTACATTTTCTAAAGATATTCGTGTTTCTCATGCACTTTGCTCAGGGCTCAAGTTGTACGTTTTTAGATACTATTTAGGGTCGATTCTCGCGATGGTTGTCAAGCCCAGTAGGACGGATAAAACCCTATAGTTTCGAGGTCATCGGACTTTCAACGTGCGGTCCAGGTCCAATATAGAGTTTCAATGTGCTCCTGAGAGCAACAGGCTTTTGAAATTTTTCCCAGGTTCTCAAGCAGTGTTGAGTTAGCGAATTTGATGGTTTTGAGTCTTACCATTTGTATAAATAGTGGTTCAAGCTAAATCCACCGATTAATCTAGTTCAGTATTTAATTAATTTTTGCCTAAATTTCTACAGGATACAATCCTTAGGGATTCTGCCTGAGGTGGTACTTGGGCCTTTGTATGGATTTTTTTTGAGATGTTATAACAACTAATCATTATGTGTACTTTCGCAATGGCCAGGATTTTGATTGGGACGCGCGTATAACCTGAGATCGGGAGCTTACCACATTGAGTTTATCTACCAAATTTAGGTATGGGACTGGTTTGGATAGAAGTCCTTTGTGATAGGCCCCATAGCATGCGATACCACGTACTACCATCCCAAATTCACACTGTAGCTTAGTCATTCCATTCGCACTGCATATTGCATTACATCCGCGGCATATGGCATTTTTGGTCACTATGTTTCTACATTTATATGGCCTAGGTACGACTGACACTATTTGTGAACTCATCAGGAATTGTATATTGCATTGTATTGTCGGCATCTAATATTTGTCTCTTTATGACTCCTCATTTGCATAGCTGATCTATTTTGCGTAATCTGATATTGATTGACTCATGGACTTGTTAGTATTTTCGCTTACTCTGATATAGTATGGTTCATGATTTTACCAGTATTTTCGATATTGTATGATTATGGTATTATATTGAATACTTGACACTTACCTTTTACACACTTACACCACCTTGAAAGCTTTCTAGAAGCTTATGCATGATAAATGCGTGCAGGTAATGTTAAGTTACAGTAACTTAGAGCTTGGAGCATGTAGCTGACTTCTGGAGCTTTAATTTTGACATATGTATTTCCCTTTTAGTATTGTATTCAAATGTTTATATTAGTGGATATGTGATGATGATGTTGCCTTTGTGATTTGGGTAAACTTGTGGTTATGCTTCTTAAGAGATAAATGTAAGTCGAAAAATCCTCCTTGTAGGATCCCAGGATTGAAATTTAGCGTATGCATACTGGGAACTGAGAATGGGGTACTACGGAGGCTGTCGGCACCGGATTCAGCAATCGAGAATTTTGTGGGCCCAGTTTCCAAGTCTAGGGCGTGACAGAAGATGGTATCAGTGCATAACTTGGGATACCTGAAGATAATATCACATATTTGCTGATAGCTACCCTGCACTCTATGATTGTTGAGAACTTAGAATGATTAGATCCCCGAGCTTGAGCAACTTAGAGATTTTCTAATATAGCTCCCTACTGTTGAGATTGTGAAGTTGCATAGTATTTTGGTTTCGATCATTTCTGATCCAAGGTTTAGTAGGGGTCACCATAGTGTTGATGATACGTCTTGGGAGGGTAAGGTTGAGATTAGAGAGTGCTGCTTCATCCTTTTATGCCTTAACATATATACTTCATGATGTTTACTCTTCCATTGTCTGTTTTGTAAATTTTGAGGATGAAATTTTTATTAAGAGGGGAGAGTTGTGAGACCCGTATTCTAGCCCGTACCATTCTGTATGTCTTCGCGGTCCTCCCAGTTGAATTTTGGTAACCCGCAATCTATTATCGGTGTTTGCGCTGATCCTGAGTCGTGTCCCCTATATCAGAGTTGGCTCGACTCGAAACTTGTACCCTTGCGACCGCGCTGTCACCATGGTGCCGATGCTGCGTCTCGCACGCCAAGGCAATACCCAGGCCAGGAGATGTGGGCCTGTGTTTAGTTTAAGAAAACACCGGGCATTTGTAAACCCAAGAAAATATCACATCAATTCCATTAATCCCATCAATCAAGTACACATCATGTCAAGTACAAACAACCCCCCAAAGTTAACTCACTCTCTTACACACCCTCACATGTCAAGTACACATCACTCACTCCCCATCACTCCATCACTCCACCCATCCCTCTCTCTCCTTATAACCCTCTCTCTCTCTCTCTCATTTCTCGACCCATTCTCCATTTTCAAGCACCCAACGTCCATGGCTCTCCATGAGAGAAGCTAGCGCCCACTCCCTACCACCTAATCCCACCGTCCATGATCCATCTCAACTGTTGAAATTCATTCATTGGAGCTTTAACATACATTGACGGAAGAAGGAAGTGGAGATCTAATGGTGGGTGTATTTTATGATTTGATTTGTGAATTTTGATGATTTGAGGGCCCACATATAGTGGGACCCATCAAGATAAATGTATTGAATTGAGGGGCCCATAGTGGCGGGGCCCCTCCTCCACCCGTCTCTCTCTCTCTCTCTCTCTATCTCTCTCTTCCTTGTGTGATGGTCCACCTGATGAGTGTGTTGCATCCACACCGTCCAACAAATCTGGATGGTGAGACCCCACCTAATGCACACATTACATCCAGGCTGTCCGTCCTTACTGGACGTGCTGGATGTGGGCCACCTTATTGCATGTATTTTATCTATACCATCCGATCGTGGACCCACCTTTGATGTGTATATATCCAAACCGTTCATCTGCTGGGTCCCATGTAACAGGTAGCTACTGCTGCCCTGGATGCCAGCAAGTTACGTGGACCCTACCACCATGATGCATGTGGTTTATATCCACGCCGTGTATCTAATCTGGTACAACAACAACTGTTGCTGCTGACGTCAGCAATAAGTGGGGCCCACCTCTCTAGTGTGAGATCCACACCGTCCGCTGCCGAGGGGAGCACCATGATGTATGGTTTGATCCACATCGTCCTTGGTTGGGATGGTGGATCTCCACCATGATGTATGTGTATATCCACACCTACCATCCATTTCTCTGGGACGTGGGGCCACCTCACACATGTGATTCGTGTGAGGGTGGGGCCCACCCATATGTTTGTATTTCTATCCACCACCGTCCACCTGGACGGTGCATGTGAATGGTGTATGTGACTTACACCCAACCGTCCATTCATTTGACCTTTAGACAGTAGTTTTTTTAAATATATGTATAATAATGTATATAATATATCTTATATATATATATAGGTGTATGGTAGGCCCCATGTGGGACCCACCTGCTAGACGGACTGGTTGGGATCCCCACACTAGCTAAATTGATGTGCATTGACGTTAACACATTTCGTGGGACCCACCTTAATAGTATGTGTTTCATCTGCACCGTCCATCTGGACGGTGCCATGTACTGCCTCACTATGATGCAGTGTTGTATCTGCACCATTTGTACAGTGGCCCACCTTGATGCTTGTGTCTATCACACCGTCCATCCATCAGTTGGAAATCCATCATGACGTATGTTTTGTATTCCACTCGATATGTGTTGTATATCCAAGTTGTTCATCTGGTAGGCCCATTTGGAGGTACAGGCCCACCTGCTATATGTGTAGGGCCACCTTGAAGTATACCCATCGGTTTTGTTGCACCATGAGCTGCCCCATCAGGCCCAATATAAATATGATGAGGCCCATCTAATGAAGCCCAATATGATGTATTTATAGCCCATGTGCCAAGGCCCATAGTGATATGTATTAGGCTCATGTCATGTGGCCCATTGTGATATGTATTAGGCCTATCTAATGCGGTCCATTTGATGTATTTAAGGCCCACATGATGCAACCCTTTTGATGTATATAAGGCCCATTGGTGCAGCTCGTAGATATGGCCCACTTAATGTACATGGGCCCATTGGACTGGCCCATATGATGTGGCTCATTTGATGGATGTTGGCCCATTAGAGCGGCCCACATGATGCGGCCCACTTAATGTATATGAGACCCAATGAGACATATATGCGGCCTTTGTGTGGGCCCAACGTGATGTATATGAGGCCCATTGTGATGTGAGATTCCACCATGATGATGTAATGATGTTTATGGCGGCCACTGCTTGGGAGCGATGTTTGTTGAATGTTCACATTGATGGGCAATGCTGGTTGGATGTCCACATCGTGACCTTCCCTTAGGCCTTGTTATGCCCATTCTCATCGATTCCGATTGTCGAGGCCAATTATCGAGGCCGATTTCGATTATCAAGGCTGATTTCGGTTGTAGAGGCCAATTGTTGAGGCTGATTCTGATTTCGATTGTCGAGGCTAATTCTGATTTTGAGGTCGATTGTTGAGGCTAATTCTGATTCCGATTCCGATTGTTGAGGCCGATTCTGATTCCGATTGTTGAGGCCGATTCCGATTCTGATTATCGAGGCTGATTTTGATTATCGAGGCCGATTGTTGAGGTCGATTTTGATTCCGATTGTAAAGGCCAATTCTGATTATCAATGCCGATTATCAAGGATGATTTCAATTGTCGAGGCCGATTGTTGATGCCGATTCTGATTCTGATTGTCGAGGCCAATTCCGCTTGTCGAGGCTGATTCTGATTATCAAGGCCAATTGTATAGGCCGATTGTCAGGGTCAATTATCGAGGCTGATTCCAATTGTCGAGGCGAGATATCGAGGCCGATTGTCGAGGCCCAATGTGATATATATGCGGCCCATATTTGAGGCTCGTTGTGATGTGTATTCAGCCCATGTTTAAGGCCCAATGTGATGTATATGAGGTCTATGTGATGAGGCCTATTGTGATGCATTTGAGTGTTAGGCGATGGAGCCCATTGTGATGTATGTTAGGCCCATGTGAAAGGCCCATCGTGATGTGTATTAAGCTCTTGAGTGAGGCCCATGGTGTTGTATATTTGACCCTTGTGTGAGGCCATGGGTCCACTATATGTTAGGCTCTATGTGGGCCATTCCTTGGGGGCAATGTTGGTTAAATGTCCACATTGTCGAGGTCGATTGTCGATGCCGATTATTAATACCGATTATGAGTATGTGACAGCATAGCATCATCATACATGCCTAAACACATCATCTGCATGTTTGTTATGAGATGTGGTTAACCATTGCATATGTCATTAGGCAGGTGGTTTATAGGAATCCCTGATAGGCAGAGTTATCCCACATGAGTGCACAGTATGCGCATGATTGATGTATGGTTGGACTACAGAACTCATGCATCTTGCATTGTGTGATTATGATTACTGTACGCCTTAGTGACATCAGGGTTGTGACCTCTACAGGCATGTCGTAGATGGCCAGATGGGACACCGAAAATGTTTGGTTCAAGCATCTGGGCACTTTGGATGTCCATGGGTGAAAGTCCCTAAACTAAAGAGTCTAGGAGACGCCCCAACATCTAGACCGAGTGGATACATTAGTGCTCGAGTGCCGAATACCAGTAGGCCGCGTCTCCCACTGTGTCATGATCGGTTGGGAGGGGGTGTGGCCTTATCCGCCTGAGTGAGGGGGCTATAAGCTAGATTGAGTTTGACCAGCTCTCAAAGGGGTCTGCTATCGACCAGCTGGGTAGGCATTGGTATACTACTGGTAGGCAGGTAGTGAGGTCTTTTCCACTCACTGGGTTACGTGGCCGGCTAGGGCGGTAGCCAGCTTGGAGTGTACTAAACCCTAGTGATGATCCCAGAGATGTACAGTACTGATTTGTGGAGCAGGAGTTGCATACTCAGCATTATATTAATCCATTCATTCACTATCCACTTGGGCTGGTGGTGCGTAACTAATTGTTATGTGTACTTTCACAATGGCCAGGATTTCGGTTGGGGTGCGCGACTAACCTGAGATTAGGAGCTTACCACATTGAGTCTATCTATCCAAATTTAGGTATAAGACTTGTTTGAATAGAAGTCCTTTATGATAGGCCCCATGCTTGTGATATCACGTACTATCATCCCAAATTCACACTGCAGCTTGGTCATTCCATTCACACCGTATATTACATTACATCTGCGGCATATGGCATTTTGGGTCACTATGTTTCTACATTTATATGGCCTAGGTACGACTGACACTATTTGTGAACTCATCAGGAATTGTATATTGCATTGCATCCTCGGCATTTAATATTTGACTTTTATGACTCCTCATTTGCATAGCTGATCTGTACTGCATAATCTGATATTGATTGACTCATGGACTTGTCAGTATTTTCACTTACTCTGATATAGTATGATTCATGATCTTACCAGTATTTTCGATATCGTATGATTATGGCATTGTATTGAATACTTGGCACTTACCTTGTGCACACACTTACACCATCCTCTAAGCTTTCTATAAGCTTATGCATGATAGATGCGTGCAGGTAATGTTAAGTTGTAGCAGCGTGGAGCTTGGAGCATGTAGCTAACTTATGGAGCTTTGATTTTGACATATGTATTTCCCTTTCAGCATTGTATTCAAATGTTTATATTAGTGGATATGTGATGATGATGTTGCCTTTATGATTTGGGTAAACTTGTGGTTATGCTTCTTATGAGATAAATGTACGTTGGAAAATCCTCCTTGTAGGATCTCAGGATTGAAATCTGGTGTATGTGTGCTGGGAGCCGAGAATGGGGTACTACGGAGGTTGTCGGCATCGGATTCGACGATCGAGAATTTTATGGGTCCCGTTTTCGAATCTGAGGCGTGACACTGTACGTGATGTATGCACGTGATGTGCTACGCTGGTGACCGGTCTTATGTATGGGTGACGACCCCAAGTCCAACTGGATGAGCATCCCCAGGTCGATGTGCATTCACGCATCCATGCATTTAAACAAGACTACATCATGTATTATTTTGAATGTCTTGTTGTTTTAACTATCGTAGTTAAGGTGGTGGTATGTAATCTTACGGGAAATTCACACTGAGTTGGCCACTCATTCATCGAATATGTAACCGTAGATGTAATACAGGTGACTTAAAAGATATTCATGTCCAGATTAATAAAGAGCAGGGTACGATTATCAGGGATGCACGGCTGTATCTGCCCAGTGAAGCTACGTGATCTTGCGGCTCAAGTTTATATACATTTTTTATTTCTCATGTGTAAATTATGTAATTCTTGTATTTGTTAATATGGAGACATTGGTTTATATAAGTCATTATGGGCAGCCGCTAGTATATTCTGAATGTAAATACAAATTTTCCTTTATGTTTGATTTGTCCATTTTCCATTACACTACTAACTCTGAAAGAAAAAAAAAACCTAAATTTGACTATCTTTAAAGGTTAACACTTGGGTTTTTGGAGAACGAGTCATATACTTGGGTTTCAAAAACTCGGGGTGTTACAAAGGTTTTGGATGGTTTTGATCACATCGAAGTAGAGGTATATTTAAGATATTAGTGGTAACTAGGGTGCCTTCGGCTGATGTCACTTGTCATTTTTACTTGTCGTGGGCCCTAAGCAAGGTTAGAAAGTATGAACTAGCGGTAACCTGTCTACTGTCATTGTTCCATCTAGTGAGTTTCTTTGGCCGGTTCTGCTTCGGACGAGGTCGACATTCCTCTGATTTCTATTTCTATCATTCCCTATGATTCGAAGCTTCGATTTTGCATGGATTCCCTTTTTGTCTCCCTCTTTCTCTTTTTCTTTTTCTTATCTTGGCAATCCTCTTCATGGGCCACCCAAGAGGGGTTGCTAGATGATATTGTTGATAGAGTAGGTGGGTCCCAAGCATCAGATGGTTCATTGGCCATTAATGATGAGATTCCCTTTGTTAATGGCTTAGGTGGTGAATGAATTGGTGCTCTTAATGGTGGGGATAATAAAGGCCTGGAGATGGTGGTTGGGGCTGAATGCTTTCATTAATGGAGGATTTGCTAAACTTCCCATAATTAATGAGGAGGCCTTAGATGAAGGTTTTGATGGTGGATATGAGCTTGAGAGAGAGGCTATGGCTCCCCTTGAAGTAGTTTAAGTAGATGAGGATTTGAATGATAAGGTGTTCACAACCCCAAGTGTAGGGTCGCGATGTAGTAATAATCTCAGTGAGACTAAGGTTGAATCCACATGGACTGAAACTTGTACGTTTCTGAAATTAACTAGAATTAGAACTAGAAGAAGATGTGAAACTAATTCTGAAGTATTTGACAGAGTAATTATAAATAGAGTAATTAAAACTAAGAATTTAAAGGTGGGAAGTAGGGTGCCAAGGATCCACTTGTAGTGATCAAGGAGCCCTCTTTCTTGATTCAAGTAACACAATTAGAATTGGAGTCATATCCTATCTAATTGGAAAATATATCAATAAAACCAAATCTGAACTTCCATTGACCTAATTCTCAATGAAGGAGAACTATGATAATTAGCAGGGATTCCATCACCAAACCATGCCCATGAGACAATGGCAAACAACAGGATTTACCAGTCCCATAATCTCAAGTAGGAGAATTATGAAGATTAGGAAGGATTCCATCACCCTACCATTCCCAAGGGATGATGGTGAACAACAAGACTTACTAATTTCACAATCTCAAATCAGGAAAAGAAGATACTCAAAGTTATTGCAGATCTACTGTAGTTTGAGTCACAATAAACCATTAAAAACTGAAAGTATTCCTTAAATATCAAATTAGAATCCATGGAGTTCAACATAAACATGAATTAAAGCAATAGAAGCAACCCATCGTGCTACATACTTCACCTCTTAGCCCTAGCTAAGAGGTTTAGCCAACTATAAACATGATTGGATCTAAAACCCTAGAAGAAAGCATGAAAATAACTAAGGAAGAAGAACAAAACCTCTTGGCAATGGCTTCTCCACCCTTTTTCTCCACTCCTTAAACCCTAGAAGATGCCTAGGAACATTCTAGGAGTCTTATTTATAGTTGTGGAACTTGTGGAACTCCAACTTTCGCACCTAGTTGAAAAACTTTAGAAATTGCTTCAAATTTATGCAGTTTACTAAAATAGACCTCGCTCTACGTAGTTTTTCAAAATAGACTTCACTCTGTGTAATTTCACAAAATGACCTAGAGTTTCAGAATATGCTTTTCAGGATGATTTTAGGATTCATTTTCTTTACTTCAAATCTTTGATCATCTTCATTCCTCACTTGGTTTTCTTGGATCTTTGACATGTGAATTCTTCAATCTTGGTCTCTTAAGATCCACCTCTTGCCTTGGTGATTCTTGAGCATTAAATCCATGCTTTTAGCACCCTTTTCAATCCAAGCTCTTAAATTCACCTTACAACACAAACATAAGCAAAATAAAACATTAAGCACTATCATGTTTATAAAACCAAGATATAAATGGGGGATAATATGCAATATTTGACCCTCAACACAATCCCCAACCACCATTTTGCTAGTCTCAAGAAAAGTATGCAAAAATTATTTCAAGAACCACAAGATAATTTCTATAAGCTCAAGTGGTTTTTTTTAAAAATAATCCAGATAATAGAATTTTATAATACATCAATGTGGTGCATTACCTTCTCCTAAACTCTAGCACTTGGTAAGTTTCATAATCAAGTTCAAAGTATTAATCCTCCAATTAGAATAATTCCAAATGTTGAGCTCCATGGGTGTATAATGAAGTCTAGACTTATCACAATCAAAGGTTCAATTCATCACTTTCATGATAACATTGATAATTAAAAGAGCATTCAGGACAACCAAAATCTAAACCAAAACTGGCCTTACAGTTCATCTTTTAATTCCCTCTTTTATTCTTCCACCTTTTAATTTTTCCATTGATGGCTTTCACACTATGTCAATATTTTTAAAGATCTTTAATAGGTGGCCTTTTCGAAGACAACCATTTTTTAGTTGGGCATTTTTTTACAAATCTTCTCATCGAACATGATAGACAAATTCCCCAGGTTGGTTCCTTTCATGCTAAATAATCACCAAGTGAATAATCCAATATTAACTGAAACTTTAATGTGACTGCTAGATGTGCCATGTGAAATCATGACTTGATAAATGTTTAAAACTTCTACTCATGGATTAATAATTTGAACTTAACTTTGAAATCTCCAAGTAACTGAATCCAAGGGATATAAATCATCAACATTAAGCATCTTATACTTCTATTTTTCAAAATTTCTCCAATTTTATGCACCTTTTGTTTTGTTTTTTCCGTAATTTTTTCTCAAAGACTAGGAGAACAACTGATTAGGTAGCCTAATCCTCCATCCCCAACCTAAAATCTACATTATCCTCAATGTAAAAGAAATAAGCATGTAATGCAAGAGAGGCAACGAAAAGAAAAGGGAAGTGATGGAAAAATAGTACCTGAAGAAGGAATTTTAAGGAAATTCCAATGATCTCAATACGAAGATGGGTTAGCATAAAAGAATCAAACATATAATAAGCAAACTATCCTAAAACAGCGGAAAGCAAACTATCCTAAATAGCGAAAAGCAGTAAACCTAACTACACCTCCGTCAGACTAGGAGGTCAATCCTGGTAAATAGGATCATTCAGAGGTATGGACTTATCCTCTGAATCAAAATTTTCAACAAATGGCTTTAAACGGTGTCCATTCACTTTGAAATCATTGCCATTGTTTGGATTCCAAATCTCGACGGCCCCATGAGGATAGACATTAGTAATAGTGAAAGGGTTAGTCCAATGAGATCTGAGTTTACCCGGAAATAGATGTAATTGAGAATTGTACAAATGGACCTTCTGACCTGGTGTGAATGATTTTTGAAGAATGTGTTGGTCATGAAACACCTTCATTCTATCCTTGTAAATTCTCGACTTCTCGTATCCATCGTTCCAAATTTTCACAAGTTCATTTAATTGAAGTTTGCACAGCGAGCCAACATTGTCCAAATTAAAGTTCATATTTTTAATCGCCCAGTAGGCCCTATGTTCCAATTCCACAGGTAAGTGACAAGCCTTCCCATAGACAAGTCTAAAGGGAGACATTCCAATAGGAGTCTTAAATGTAGTACGGTAAGCCCATAAATGATCGGTCAAGCGGATTGACTAATCCTTACAGTTAGGGTTAGTTGTTTTTTTTAGTATGTGTTTAATTTTCCTATTGGAAATCTCATCTTGCTTACTTGTTTATGGGTGGTATGGAGTGCTCACTTTGTGAGAGATGCCATATTTCTTCATTAAATTTGCAAATGACATATTGCAAAAGTGTGATCCTCCATCACTAATGATGGCTCGAGGCATTCTGAACTGGGAAAGGATGTTTTGTTTTAAGAATTTAATGATGGTTTGATGGTCATTGTTCCGACATGGGATCGCTTCGACCCATTTAGTGACATAGTCTACTGCTAGAAAAATATATAAATTTCCAAAGGATTGGGGGAATGGTCCCATGAAATCGATGCCCTAATAATCATATGCTTCTATGACAAGAATGAGGTTTAAAACAATCATATTTCTACGTGACAATGCTCCCAATTTCTAACAACGCTCTCAAGCTTTGCAAAACTCATGAATATCCCTGAACATAGTATGCTAATAAAAGCCGCACTACAGAATTTTGGTCATGGTCTTTTTAGCAAAAAAGTGACCACCTGAAACGCCCTGAAATTCGGGGGTCGAGCATAACTCAGCTCCCGAGTTCCAAAACATCACTTATGCAACATAATTAATGAATGATGTATGTTGACTGTATTAGCACATAAACATGGGATAGATTAAGCCAAAACGCAGATATGATTCAGGGATAAGTGAATAAAGCAAGCGGAAGACTTATAGTAAAATATGTGTATAAGTGTAAGTCCCTGAATTACATATACAACCAGATCGTGTAAAAGTGTTATTTATCAAAATTATAAGTACAAGTTACATCATTTCAATTCCCAAAATAGTAATCCCATAGATCCCGCGCAACAGACCGAGGCTCGCTAGAACCCGTCTCAACTGCATATAGGAGAAGGCGGCCTCGTCGTCATCCGGCTCCCGCTCTGCCTCAGGACGTCGCATCCACATCTGCTACATCAGGGCCTAAGACAGTCTGGTGTGTGTGAATCACCGCTCTAGAAACGTGGGAGTGAGTGATCAACTCGGTGGAACAATAAGGCACTCTGGTTAACATGCTATCAGTTCAATCAAACAGTAATGATAAAGCATAACACTTAAATAAAGCCTAATTACTCTTGTTAATGCAAGGATGAATGCAATATGATGCGTGCCCTCACGCGTACACCCTCAGCGTCTTCATCTTACGTTACGCATGACATCGCCTCAAAGTGTGCCACATCTACAAAGCACATGCAATGCGGTGCATGGATATGATTACCAAGTTGTTGTTAGTCCGTTTCACACAACAGGATTGGGAAGCTAAGATACCTTCCTCATATCACCATCCAAACAGTGATCCATTCTAGGGTCGTCAATCCTAGACATCTCATACGATCATATAGTTGAGGTCGTAACAAAGGGCTCGTCACCAATCAATGTACGCCTTTCATGCCCTTACTACCACAGATCGGCTCGTCACCTCCTTGCGGTATCCAGGTATGCTCGAGGTCACTACAAAGGGCTCGTCACCAATCAATGTAGGCCGACAGCACGAATATGGTGTCCCATACCACCATAATCGGCTCACGAGTTAAGTTGCTCACTGGTCACTACGGGGAGGCTCGTCACCCCAGCGTAGGCCGACAGCTCGACCACGGTGTCCCATACCACCATGTCCGGCTCATGAGTCTTAGCGGATCAGGTACCATGGTTATTAGGATTTCACTGGTAAGTTCGGTACCCTAGATTCAAGCAGTAGCGTCCATACATGGTTAACATACACTGGACAATCGGGTTAGTTGACGAACTCGACTAGCACAAGCGCACGTTGAATTGAACGACATGGAGTGCGCAAACACTCCACGTGGTCGAACCACTGCCGACAACTCTAATACGACTCGGGTTCGTCTAATGCGTCTCACGTGGCGAAAGCAATCTCAACCACGACCATAGGGTCAATTACCGATTTCCTGGACTAAGGCATAGTCCCAAATACATTACACTACTACAGATATTCATATGGAATGTAAAACAGTAATGGAACAACCACTCAAATCATGGTGCATACACATCTAAAGAATATCAACTTAACATAAATGTAAGCATAGGAATGCTTGAATTTAAATAACTTGGAATGTAAATGCATAAAGGAAATCATGCGCATCCATAGAAGTATTGAGAACCACTTCTCAACGCCTGCATTTAGTGTAATCAGTTACACGTAGATCATTCATGCATTTCTACAAACACTTAGGATACATGGAACAACATACATGACGCATGTTGAAATACGTGCACTTAGACAATTCCTTTTCCCAAGGAGTTGTCATACATGCATCTAGCATACATACATGACCAATAATCATGGCAAACACAAGTGCGTATTTTATACGTATACGGTACTTTATAAATACACTTAAAATACACAAATCTCAATATAGCACATGCATATCAGGAAAGCAATGTAAACATAACATTTGACATGTGAAATCTCATCCATAACAAGAATAAATCACTAACTGGGATTGAAAGCCTTGAAAACCATAACCTATACACTTAAAGTCCGCACCTTAAGCAAAGAAAGAACCGCCGAACTGATTTAGACGAGTTGTCTTCGTCAACGGCGCAAGAATACCCTAAAATAAGGATAGAAATGAGATACAACAACACCAAGTCTAGTCTAAGCTCTAACACAGGTTAGGGTTAGGTTAACTTACCCCAAAAGAACTCAGAATCGCCAAAGGAACGATTCAAAGTGAAGATTCAAAGGTGAAGAAGAACAAGGAAGAATCAAGGTGATTCACCAACCAATCTCTCTCACTAACTCTCTCTTTTCCACTCTCTTTCCAAGGTAGGGTTAGAGAAAATTCGTATGCAAATGAGAGCTAGGGTTTAAGGACTATATATAGACCTTAAAATGATGGAAATAACCCCAGGGTCAAGGTATACTTAGGTTATAACCAAAGTACGCCTTTCTCGATCCAACGAAGCACTTCTGGTGGGCCTATAACCACGAAAGGTCGGACTTAAGCTCACTGACCATGGATGCAGGTCAGGTTAAGTTTTCAGGATCGGATCAGTGGATCGGCCGTGGCGGACCACACTCAATTCAACGGTCACGGAAACTCGATCAGGTCCACAAGCACTAGGATATGCCTGGGCCAACCATCCTGATCAGAGGGTGAAATTGGGTCAGAATCCAACGGTCAGATAGCTTAAAATCGTCGCGCAAGCGACACGACTCAGATTTCATAAAAAGCTTATTAAATTCCAACCGTTCTCACACTCTTCACTCCGAGCTCAACCAAATCGTCCCAGAACATCAGATCGACTTGATTTTTGAGGTGAAGACCAAGCCCAACTCAGTGACCGCAACAGCCTAAGATCATCGCTATCGGACTTTCGACGCGCGGTCTAGGTCCGATCTAGATCTTCCAAAAATTCCCCAGAACAACTGGATTTAGCGATGGATCCCAGATTTCAGAGTAACGTAGCGCTCACTAATCTACACGTTTAGAGCCATGCAGATACAATTTAAAGTGATTGATGCGAATTTCACAAGCAATCGAGTAAAGCGCTAATTACCCCAAAAACAACTACTTAAGGAAAGATTAGCACAGAAAATTCCAAGGTCGTTACACCACCACAGGCCTGAGAGTGACAAAAGGAGATGACACTTTGGTGTTCATTGTCTGCCACACATCTCCATAAGATTTGGTCTAGGCAATATTTAAATAAATACGGATCATCCCAGAAGAATTTGGGTACCTCAGCAAAGAATTTCTTTTTATCTTGCGCAGTCCAATGTGTTGACGTGAAACCTGTGGCAGGATAATTAGCAATATCTGCGAACAAAGGTGATTGAGAGACTTTAAACAATTTCTCGTTAGGGAACATGTCATTTATATATGTCGTCTCAAGGGAATCAGAGAGATCAAGGCGGGAAAGGTGGTTAGCCACTACATTTGCTACTTTCTTTTTATCTTTTATTTTTAAATCAAATTCCTAGAGAAGAAGGATCCATCTTATCAAGTGGGGCTTAGCATCATTCTTAGAAAGAAGATATTTGAGTGCCGCATAATCTATGTAGATGATGATCTTGGATGCAATCAGGTAGGACTTAAATTTGTCCAAGGTGAATACTACGGCTAAGAGTTCCTTTTCCGTAGTAGTGTAATTCACTTAGGTAGTATTTAAGGTCCTACTTGTATAATATATAACGTATGGCTTCTTATATTTCCTTTAACGTAATACCACCCCAAAAGCATAGTCGGACAGATCGCACATAAGTTTAAAAGGGATGCTCCAATCGGGTGGCTGCATGATAGGTGGGATAATTAACATGCCCTTGAGCTTTAAAAAAGCTTCCTGACATTACTTAGTCCACTCGTATGGTACATTCTTTTGAAGTAGATTGCATAAAGGATGAGAGAGGTGACTAAAGTCCTTTATAAATCTTTTGTAAAATCCAGTGTCCCAGGAAGGATCACATGTCTCATATGTTCTTGGGTGGAGGTAAGTTGGAGATAAGATCAATCTTAGCCTTATCTACCTCAATTCCTTTGGACGAGATGATATGTCCAAGGACAATTCCCTTATGAACCATGAAATGACACTTCTACCAATTTAGTACCAAGTTCTTTTCCTCACATCACTTCAGCACACATTTAAGATTCTCCAAACAATTATTAAAGGATGGACTAAAAATAGAGAAATCATCCATGAAGACCTCTAGATATTGCCCTACTATATCAGAAAAAATACTCATCATGCATCACTGAAAAGTGGTGGCGGCATTATACAGTCTGAATGGCATCCTTCGGTAAGCAAAAGTGCCAAAGGGACATGTGGATGTGGTCTTTTCTTGATCTTCAAGTCTATCTCTATCTGGTTGTAGCCCAAATCTCCATCAAGGAAGCAATAGTACGAGTGATCACTAACCTTTCTAAAATTTGATTAATGAAAGGTAAAGGAAAGTGGTCCTTCCTCATGACGGAATTTAATTTCCTGTAGTCAATGCACATTCTCCAACCAGTAGTAACTCTAGTTGGCATGAGTTCATTATTGGCATTGGCTATTATGGTGATTCCGGACTTCTTAGGAACCACCTGAGTTGGACTCACCCATTGACTATCCGATATAGGGTATATGATACCCACATCTACTAGCTTAAGCAAGCCTTAACCACTTCCTTCATGTTTGGATTTATGTTGTGGTTGTCATGAGGTCTTAGCATTATCCTCTAGATAAATGTGGTGAGTACAAATCGAAGGGTCAATTCCTTGAGGTCCGCAATTGACCATCCAAGGGCTTCCTTATGATCAATGAGAGTAGAGATAAGCATACTCTCCTGTTCTTATTCAATGAGGGAAGAAATCACCACCGAGTATGTCTCATCTTAACCTAAATATACATATTTCAAATCAGAGGGTAAATGTTTTAGGTCAAACTTCGGTGTCTTATGTTAGAGATAGAGGCATTACATCAGTTCAGGTAATTCTTCAAATTGTGGCCTCCATCGGTTAACTTCAAGTACCGACATAGTATCCAGCATGGTTCCCATCTCCCTAATCACATTATCATCTAAATCATGGGAGTAGGCTAGGCACGTCTCTAGAGGGTCAAAGGATAAGGTCAGAAAAGTTCTATCTTCCACGAAAGAGTCAATCAAGATAATATCATGGGAATCGTTATCTTCCTTCTGATTATTTGCCTGTATTGAAAAAGATATTTAACTCCAATGTCATATTTCCAAAAGACAAACTCATGACTCCATTCCTACAATTAATGATTGCATTTGATGTAGCAAGGAATGGGCGACTAAGAATGACGGGAGTTTGAGTGCTCATGTCCACGATGGGTTGAGTGTCCAAGATGATAAAATCTACCAGGTAGTAGAATTTGTCAACCTGGAACAACACATCCTGAATTATCCCTCTCAGTACATGAATTGAGCGATCGACAAGTTTTAATGTGGTCAGGGTGGGTTTTAATTCACCTAGACCCATTTGTTCATAGACCGAGTAAGGGATTAGATTTACTCTCGCTCCCAAGTCAAGAAGTGCATGCTTAATCCAGTAATTCCCAATTACACAAGCAATGGTTGGGCTACCAGGATCTTTATATTTCTGTTGCACATCTTGCTTTAGGATGACACTCACTTTTTCCGTTAAGAAGATTTTTTTTTTTTTATATTTTGCCATCTTTTGGTCGTACACAAGTCTTTCAGAAATTTGGCATATGACGGTATTTGTTTAACGACATCCAGTAAAGGAATATTGACCTTCACTTGTTTCAACACCTCTAAAATGTCCTGAGAGTTAGAAAGAAGTTTTTGTGCAATCAACCATTGAGGAAATGGAGTAATTGGCTCGCCTTAAGGTTCTAGTTCCAACTCATGTGGAGTATTGATAGGTCTATCAGTTTTATCTATTTCTGGGTCCTTAGACTTTTCAGCCCCTACTAGAATAGATTTGTCAATTATTTTCCCACTCCTAAGAGTGGTGATAGACTTAGCTTGCTCCATTTGATTTAAAGAGCTCAGGTCACTAACTTCATATTGTTGTTTTAGATTGGGAAGAGGTTGAGCTGGAAGGTTTCCCTTTTTCCCAATCGCATTTTTTGTCTCAAGCCCTTGTATGGCCTTTGTAAGGTCTTGAAAGGGTTGTAATATACCCTGATTGAAACACTCTTGACTTTGAAGATGCTTTTGAATCGGATCCTCTTAAGATTTCTCTTGATTTAGAATTTGATTACGGAATCCTTGAGGAGTAGCAGTTTGTCCATTCCTCCAACTAAAATTTAGATGATTTCTTCGACTATGATTGTATGCATTTGAAGTGGATCCACTGAAAGGTCTTTGGTAATTATTCATGGCATTAGATTGCTCATTCAATACCTTTTGAAAAGTAGGTATTATTGGACAATTTTCAGTTGTGTGAATGTTGCAAGCACAAATACCGCAAACAGTTTCCGTTGCCTTATCCTTCTTTAGTTCCATGGCCTCAAGTTTTCTTATGAGATTAGCCACTTTAGCATTTATATCATCATTTTCTTTTAGAAGATAAATTCTGCCCCTCTCCTTTGATTGAGTAAGCCTAGAAATGGTGCTTCATTTTGGGGAGATGTCCCATGATTGTGTGTTTTTAGTAAGCTTGTCAAAATAATCCCACACATCATCAACCTCTTTGTTCATGAATTCCCAATAATTCCCATTTGCACATTGTCTCGACCATTTGGCGCATGAAAGAGGTCATCCCATTGTTTAAAAAACTTGTTATTCGCCAAGTTTTAAAACCATGTTGTGGGCATGAATTGACAAGATTCTTGAACTGCTCCCAACATTGGAAGAATGTTTTCTCTTCCTTTTGGGCAAAGTTCATGATTAATTTTCTAACGGTGTTCGTTTCATGATATGGAAATTTTTTTTTTATGAACTCCCTTGTCATATCATTCCATCTACTAATAGATCATGGACGTAATGAATGCAACCACGTCTTAGCTTTCTCTTTTAAGGAGAAGGGAAAGAGTTTCAGCCTAACTGTGTCCTCAGATAGATTCAGAAAATATAGAGTGGCTATGATCTCTTCAAACTCTTTCATGTATAAATATGGATTTTCAAATTCAAGTCCATGGAATTTTGGAAGGAGTTGGATCACCCCTGGCTTGATATCCATATGTCTTGCATTTTCTGGAAAAACCATGCATGAAGGTGTGCTCACCCCCGCCGGTTGTAAATAGTCTCGTAAAGTACGAGGCGGGGGTGCTTAATGCACCTCATTCCCATCTTGAATTTCCTTAACCCTAGGTTGAGGTGGATATGGAGGTTGATTGGTAGCCATAACTTCAGTTAACTCTTTGGATCTTCAGTGGTGTTTAATCCTCTGATGGATAGATAACCCCTCAACCAATCCTCCTTCACTTAAGAGACGTCGAGTGTTATCATGTACCCACTTGGGCATGAAACACTCTCAGCCCTCAATTTCAGAATCTAACCTAAACATAAGAGGAAAGAGGGAAATAGAAATCTAAAAATAAAAAGAGAGAATTAAAAAGAAGTTACCAAATTAGAAGTTTCTATTTTGGGTTCCTGCAGAAGAAAAAGGAAAGTGAATTAGTTTCTAAAAAAGAACTAAGAAAGCAACCTAGTTTCTAAAAAAAGAAAAAGGAAAGTTTTTATAAATAGAAAGTGAGTTAGTTTTTTAAATTAGAAAAATGAAAGGAAATTAGTTTCTAAAAATAGATTAGGAAAGTTTCTAAAAAATAAAAAATTAGTTTTTAAAAACAAATTAGGAAAGTTTTTATCCTAGAATTAGAAAGTAAATTAGTTTTTAAAAACAAAAAAGGAAAGTTTCGATACCTAGAAATAGAAAGCTAAGATAGTTTATAAAATAATTTTGAAAAAACCCTAACCTAAAAATAGAAAGTAGAAAAACCTTAATCTCAAACTAATTTCAAAACTAGTTAATCTCAGAAAAATGTAACCATTAATCCCCGAAAACGGCGCAAAAACTTGTTCACAACCCCAAATGTAGGGTCATCATCTAGCAATAATCTCGGTGAGACTGAGGTCGAATCCACAGGGATTGAAACTTGTACGTTTATGAAATTAACTAGAAGTAGAACTAGAAGAAGATGTGAAACTAATTCTAAAGTATTTACAAGAGTAATTATAAATAGAGTAATTAAAACTAAGAATTTAAAGGTGGGAACTAGGGTGTCAAGGATCCACTTGTAGTGATCAGGGAGCTCTCTTACATGATTCAAGTAACACAATTAGAATTGGAGTCATATCCCATCCAATTGGAAAATATATCAATAAAACCAAGTCTGAACTTCTATTGACCTAATTCTCAATGAAGGAAAACTATGATAATTGACAGGGATTCCATCACCAAACCATGCTTAGGAGATAATGGCAAACAACAGGATTTATCAATCCTATAATCTCAAAGCAGGAGAATTGTGAAGATTAGGAAGGATTCCATTACCCTACCATGCCCAAGGGATGATGGTGAACAATAGGACTTACTAATTTCACAATCTCAAATCCGGAAAAGAAGATACTCAAAGCTATTGCAGATCAACTGTAATTTGAGTCACAATAAACCATTAAAAACTGAAAGTATTCCTTAAATATCAAATTAGAATCCATGGAGTTCAACATAAACATGAATCAAAGTAATAAAAACATCCCATCATGCTACAAGCTTCACCTCTTAGCCTTAGTTAAGAGGTTTAGCCAACGATAGACATGATTGGATCTAAAACCTTAGAAGAAAGCATGAAAACAATTAAGGAAGAAGAAGAAAAACCCTTGGTGACAACTTCTTTATCCTTTTCCTCCACTCCTTAAACCCTAGAAGATTCCTAGGAACATCCTAGGGAGTCCTATTTATAGTTGCGGAACTCCAACTTTTGCACCTAGTTGGAAAACTCTAGAAACCGCCTCAAATTTACGCAGTTTGCTAAAATAGACTTCCCTTTACGTAATTTCACAAAATGACTTGGAGTTTCAGAGTATGCTTTTTTAGGATAATTTCAGGATTCCTTTTCTTCACTTCAAATCTTTGATTATCTTCATTCCTCAATTGGTTTTCTTGGATCTTTGGCATGTGAATTCTTCAATCTTGGTCTCCTAAGATCCATCCCTTGCCTTGGTGATTCTTGAGCATCAAATACATGCTTTTAGCACCCTTTTCAATCTAAGCTCTTAAATTCACCTTGCAACACAAACATGAGTAAAATAGAATATTAAGCATTATCATGTTTATAAAACCAAGATATAAATGGGGAATAATATGCAATATTTGACCCTCAACATAAGGATGAAGCCATGATTGATGTAAAGGGGATGATCTACTACTTAGATGGTTTGTATTGCACAGGGACCACTTTGGACGGCTTGAATAATGGTATGAATGGTCTGTATGTGTAATCTTTTTGCTTAAGTGGTCTTGATGCCATTCTGACCATGGTAGATGGCGATGTAGCTCTTCTTTCGATATTTGATGGTGTGGATGACTTGATGGCCCTTTTGGTCAGTCATGATGATAGTTGGATGCATACCTCTTTTAAAGATGGGCTGATCGGTGGAGATTTTAGCGTTGATTTGATTGGGCCCATGACAACCCTTTTAGTCAACTCAGATGATGCGTTAGATGGCTCAGATCATCGTTTGGCAGCTTCGATCGATCACGACACATTTTTGGATGGTCGGATCGATCTCGTTTTATGGTGCAGTTTTTGGCGACATCCCGATGGTCAATTTCGATAGTGGTGATTGTCCCTTGTTTCTAGCTCCTCTTCCTTTATCGCTTGCAATAGCTGATGTACCTATGCTATCCACCTATGAGATAGGTGAGTCTTCCTAGGCTACTGAGGATAGAGTTATCTAGTTGGCCATGATCTTTGGAGTGCTTGATGCGGCGGTTGGGCTGGGCGGTGAGATGTGAGTTGATGCTGAGATTCCAGCCCCCTGGGCAGTTCCCACTTCAGAGACCACATTTTCTGACTACTTTTTGGTTTGGTGTTGTTGTTGATCTCTGAGATGAGGGGATGCCGCACTTTGATGAGTTGTTGATTCCTTCTGAGATGATGGTCATCGAGGGTGTTCCCGTGCACACTTATCGACTCAGTCCGTGTTCAGTCTTCTTTGCTCGGTTGTGATCTTGGATTATGAGCTTATTAGACTTTGAGCTCCACGAGATGGAGTATTACAACTTCAGAGGGGGTCCTTCGGCTGGTCCAAATAGATGTTGATTGGAGGATGGTCGGGGTAGCTTTGGACGGTTGGGTACCAGCGCTGAAATTGTTTAAGTTCAATGATCTAAAGCTGGGACCATCCTTGGAGGAGCTTTCTTACATGACTGGATTGCCCTTGGATCGTTCACCTCATGTCCTAGGGAGACGTCAGGCAAGGGCAGATGATCCTCACCATTGGTTTGGAATTCCATATCTGATCTAGGTTACAGCTGACGGTCGGGAAGTGGTACTTATCGGTGAGGAGAGTTGAGAGTTCACTTATATGCTAATTTTTTTTGGGAAAATACTTGCATTTTTTATAGAAAAGATGAAGATATATGCATGTAATGAAAACTTAAATGAAATAAGAAAAGATTTTTTGAAAACTTCGTGCCTTATATCATCTATGGGGTGCATGTGTCCGATTTTTTGTGCCAGAGTGCAAGAATCAGAACTGTGGCTCAACTAATATTTTGACTTGTACTTATAGTAACGCCTTAGGAGAATCCTTGATTCTCTTGGGGAGTATGTAGTTAAAACTGATGCCTTTCAGAGTCTGTCAGGTGTTGTAGAATCCTTATCTTTGATTATAATTCCTCTCGTTCTTGATTTGGGCCTGTCTGCTCAGCTGTCTTGAAATGTCTTATGATACTTGCTTTCTCTTTTTCTTTTCTTCTAGCCATTTTTTCTTGTAGCGCTCTTTTGGTTTTTCACTACAGTTGGCTTTTCCCGTCATTTTGCCCTTGGTGCCCTTTCGAGTTTTCACAACATCCCGGGTATTTGATCTTGCCCGCCCCTTATTAGTTATGTTGTTTTTACCCTTAACACCCCTTTAGGTTCTTACTAAGACCGCTATGCACCCACTGTTTTACTCAAAGCGCCCTTTTGGGTTTTCACTTCACCATTTTCTGCTTAGGATTTTTTTTTTCTTTTTCTGCAGTGGCTAAGGGGTCAGAATTCCATCATTGCTGGCCAACTGGTAGTTATTCCAACCTTTTTTGAGTTATAATGGTAAATTTGTTAACCTTACCCTGACTCATCCTAAGGTTAAGGGGTGGTTGTTTTTGTTTTGAGGGTTGATTTTTTGTGTTTTTGTCTGAACTGCATACTCTTTATTTTGCCCTTATTTCCTTCTTTTAGCTCTTTTTGGTGGACTAGGATGACAATTTTCAAGATGACAAGCTTTTGGTCAGTTATTTTCAACTTTACTAATGTAACTGTAGATGAGATTAAGTAGACTTACCCGTGAAAGATTTTCACGTTGTCAGGGTTGATTGGCTCTGGAAGATCCCCTCCCTTTATGTTGGTGAGTCGGATAGCACCTCCTAAAAGTACTTCTTTGATAATTAGTGGTCCATCTTACAAGGGTTTGAGCTTTCCTCGGGGATCTGGGAGATGTGATGGTAGAATACGTTTCATAACTATGTCGCTCATCTTGAAACTTCTCTTTTGGACTCTCTTATTGTAGGCCCAAACAATCCTTTTCTGATGGCTTTGGGAATGGCTTAGTGTATGCATATGCTTTTCATCTACAAGATGCAACTGATCGTATCTGGCTTTGAGTCATTCCCCTTCATTGACTTCACTTTCAAATAGCACTCAAAGAGACGGTATTTCCACATTAGGCGGTAGAACTACTTCCATTTTGTATGTAAGCTCGTAAGGAGTTACGCCTGTAGCAAACTGTACATACATCTGAAAAGGAGAGCTAACGATGTCCTAGAGGGGGGTGAATAGGACAATGCCAATTAATCAAAATTGTAACATCCTGAATTTTCATGGCCAGAGTTTGTACTCGTGCCCAAGAAAATCGATTGTTAATGATGTATAAATCAGATGCTTTAAAAATCTCACCTCCTTTTTTTTCATTTAGATCACATCCAGCTACATTCATGAAGGTAACATTCACGAGAATAAAATTAACTGTATTAATTATTTCGTCAAAGTAAAAGAATTCAACAAATAATCAAATGCCCTCTCAATGGGAGCTTATTACATTATTGAGTTCGCAATGGAAATATAAATCTAAGTCCTGAAACTTTCTTCTCATTCTTTTGGTATAATCTTCTATAGGAAGATGGTCCTCTAGATCCTCAATCTGTGCATCACCTACATCATTTGTACGGTTGGAGAGGGTCAACGCCCTACTCATAGTGATGGTTATCATTTAAGATTAACAATAATTTAAGAGATTCATAAAAGTAAATGTAAGGGTTCTGATATGTTACATACTCCACTACTACGAGAGATATCAGTATGCACAAACAATCTACATGAATGTATGCCTAGCAAAGTGTGTACAGCTCATCATATGTAGTGATCACTGTCACAATGTGGAAAATAGTTCATAATATTCATCTCGACCTGTACTCTCACAATATGGATATTCGCCAGCGTGTCCCACGTTAACGTGGATTTATGCGAGCATCTCAAGGCAACACAACGACGTGATTGGGGAATTTACATAAAATGATGTATTTATGGAGCAATTATTTGTGACATCCAATCTTGAGAAGTGATGTAACACAGATGGCAATTTACTTACATCGATTGTATAGCACGCCAACCAACCCATAGAATTACGTGCCGACCAAGAGGGCCACTACCCGTAATGCATTACGTTCACGATAAAATATGTGATTCACTAGTTGTGATACCTTTAACACATCACTTACGTGTAGGGAACATAAACTGAATCATGGTTCCTAAAAAGGGTAAATAAGTGTTGATGGTGAATTAACCAATCACAGAGAGAAAATCTTAGTAACATGAAAACAT
This sequence comes from Magnolia sinica, assembly GCF_029962835.1. Lineage (NCBI taxonomy): Eukaryota > Viridiplantae > Streptophyta > Magnoliopsida > Magnoliales > Magnoliaceae > Magnolia > Magnolia sinica. The sequence goes on from NC_080580.1 coordinate 45,678,060, forward strand.
AGTATGTAACAGGCAAGATAAAGTATATCAACTTAAACTACTATAAGCTTAAAGGAATAAAACCCTCACCTCTGTTAAACTTAACTCAATCCTGGCCCGAGTCCGACAACTTAGTGGCCCTATGGCACGATCCCTGCTTTCTTCTTCTTGTTTCTCCTTTCTTCCTTTCTCTTTTTCCTTTCTTTTTCTTTGCTTTATTTCCTTTCTCCTTTTTCTTTCTTTTCTTTCATTTCTCTTTCTTTCTCTTTTGTCTTTCTCTTTCCCTTTCTCTTTCTTTCTTTTTCTCCTTCTCTCTCTTTCTTTTCTTTTATTTTCTTTCTCTTTCTTCCCTTTCTTTCTTTCTTTCTTTCTTCCTATTTCTCCTAGCGTTGGAAGATGGCTTTTCTCCCTTGTTTCTCCATCTTCTTTTCCCTCTCTTTCTTACTGTATGTGTCCATCAACAGTCGTGCGTTGGAGGTTTTATACACGGCTGGATATCTGGAATCTTCCTATGCAAGTCCGACTGCATAGTTTGTGCGTGATTCCTATGCAGATGGAGTGTGGATGAGTTGGTATAACTCATGTAGTGCGAAGTGGTGTTGGTCGATCGTTAGTCATGTTTTTCATTCTTTCATTCTTGATTTTCTCTCTTTTTCTTTCATGGTTTAGGTGGCCCATCTATGATGGTTTCTGATTATCAGGATCCACGTCTATTGACAGTTATTCGACCTATAGATGGGTCCTATTTTAATGACAATTTTGGTTGGGACTACTTTCCATCGGATCAGCTCCTCTAGATGGCCTGGATTGCATTGTATAGTGCTCCCTGCCCCTCTGGAATCGACTATCAAGGTAATTTCATCGGAATGGCTTTGATAGACGTCATTTCGTGTGAATGCATATTCTAGGCATTGTTCGATTACAGTGGAATACTGTAACACCCCTTACATTTCTATACTCGGGTGTTACCTTGAAAATCTAAATTAATTACACGTGCATGGGAACACACGTGACTCACCTTATCCATCATCATCCAGTGGTCCTCAATCTATCCATCTGGCCCATCTAGTACAATCTTCATTCATATATTGAGTCATATGACCATTGATTCTCAAGAACAAACAATCATCTTATCCCAAAAGTAACATTGATATTTAGGAACCCACTGTGTTGCTAGGATCCCATTGGCGATGAAAGTCTGACCCTTAAATCGAACATCAAAACTGTCTAATATGTACCATGGATAGCCCTAGTCTTAGATCACCTTAAAGATCTGGGGCCCGAACCGGCAGATTCACCCTTCATCATACTCACACTACTCAATTTGGAATCCATCACTTGACCACTACAATCAAGTAATCTTTTCATACAATATGCTAGTAAATTTCATCTAGACTAGGAAGGATATTTTAGAGCATTGATGATCAGTTTAGGTAGCAGTCTTGTAATGACCTTGGAAATTTTGTGCTAATCTTTCCTTAAGTAGTTGTTTTTGGGGTAATTAGCGCTATACTCGATTGCTTGTGAAATTCGCATCAATCACTTTAAATTCGATCTGCATGACTCTAAACTTATAGATTAGTTGGCGCTACGTTACTCTGAAATCTGGGATCCATCGTTAAATCCAGTTGTTCTGGAGAATTTTTGGAAGTTCTGGATCGGACCTGGACCGCGCGTCGGAAGTCCGATTGCGATGATCTTAGGCTGTTGCGGTCACTATGTTGGGCTTGACCATCACCTCGAAAATCAAGTCCATGTGATGTTCTGGGTCGATTTGTTTGAGTTCGAAGTGAAGAGTGTGAGAACGGTTGGATATTTATTAAGCTTTTATGAAATCTGAGTCGTGTCGCTTGCGCGATGATTTTAAGCAATCTGACCGTTGGATTTTGACCTAATTTCACCCTCTGATCAGGGAAGGTGGCCCAGGCATATTCTTGTGCTTGTGAACCTGATCGAGATTCCGTGACCGTTGAATTGAGTGTGGTTCGCCATGGCTGATCGAAGAGCCGGTCGGTACGAAAACTCAGCCTGACCTAGATCCATAGTCAGTGAGCTTAAGTCCGACCTTTCGTGGTTTTAGGCCCACCAGAAGTGCTTCGTTGGATCGAGAGAGGCTTGCTTTGGTTATAACCTAAGTATACCTTGTCCCTGGGGTTATTTTCATCGATTTGAGGCCTATTTATAGTCCTTAAACCCTAGCTCTCTTTTCCATACGAATTTTCTCTAACCCTAGCTTGGAGAGAGAGTGAAAAAGAGAGAGAAAGTGAGAGAGAAGTTTGGTGAATCATCTTGGATTCTTTCCTGTTCTTCTATATCCTTGAACCTTCACTTTGAATCGTTATTCTGACGATTCTGAGTTCATCTTGGGGTAAGTTAACCTAACCCTAATCTGTGTTAGAGCTTAGATTAGTCTTAGTGTTGTTGTATCTCATTTCTATCCTTGTTTTAGGGTATTCTATCGCCGTTGACGAAGACAACTCGTCTAAATCAGTTCGGTGTTTCTTTTCTGGCTTAAGGTGCGGACTTTAAGTGTATAGGTTATGGTTTTCAAGGCTTTCAATGCCAGTTAATGATTTATTCTTGTTATGGATGAGATTTCACATGCCAAATGTTATGTTTATGTTGCGTTCCTGATATGCATGTGTTATATGGAGATTTGTGTATTCTACGTGTATGTATAAAGTACCGTATGCGTATAAAATTTGCACTTGTGTTTGCCATGATTATTTGTCATGTATGTATGCTAGATGTATGTGCGACAACTCCTTGGTAAAGGGAATTGTCCAAATGCTTGTATTTCAACATACGTCATGTATGTTGTTTTATGTATTCTAAGTGTTAGTAGAAATGCCCGAATGATCTTAAGTGTAACTTATTACACTAACTGCGGGCATTGAGAAGTGATTCTCAACACTTCTATTGATGTGCATGATTTCCTTCTTGCTAGTTACATTCCTTGTTATTTAATTTCAAGCATTTCTTATGCTTTCATTTATGTTAAGTTGATATTCTTCAAATGCTTGAGTACCACATGATTTGAGTTGTTGGTCCATTACTGTTCTACATTTAATATGATTATCTGTTGTAGTGTACTGTGTTTGGGACTATGAATAGTCCAGGAAATCGGTAATCTGCCTTAAGGTTATGGCTGAGATTGCTTTCGCCACAGCGGATGTAATTAGACGAACCCGAGCCGTATTAGAGTTGTCGGCAGTGGTTTGGTCACGCGGAGTGTTTGCGCACTCTATGTCGTTCAACTCAACATGCGCTCGTGCTAGTCGAGTTCGTCAAGTAACCCGATTGTCCGATGTATGTTCACCATGTATGGACGCTACTGCTTGAATCTAGGGTACTGAACTTACCAATGAAATCCTATTAACCACGGTACTTGATCCGCTAAGACTCATGAGCCGGACATGGTGGTATGGAACACCGTGGTCGAGCTATCGGCCTACGCTGGGGTGACGAGCCTCCTCGTAGTGACCAGTGAGCAACTAAACTCATGAGCCGATTATGGTGGTATGGGACACTATATTCGTGCTGTCGGCCTACATTGATTGGTGACGAGCCCTTTGTAGTGACCTCGAGCATACCTGGATACCGCAATGAGGTGACGAGCCAAACTGTGGTAATAAAGGTATGAAAGGCGTGCATTGATTGGTGACGAGCCCTTTGCAACGACCTACAACAATATGATCGTATGAGAAGTCTAGGATTGACGACCCTAGAATGGATCACTGTTTGGATGGTGATATGAGGAAGGTATCTTAGCTTCCCAATCCTGCTGTATGAAAAGGACTAATAACAACTTGGTAATCATATCCATGCACCGCATTTGCATGTGCTTTGTAGATGTGGCGCACTTTGAGGTGGTGTCATGCGTAACGTAAGATGAAGACGCTGAGGGTGTACGCATGAGGGCACGCATCATTTTGCATACATCATTGCATTAACAAGAGTACTTAGGATTTATTTAATTGTTCTGCTTTATCATTATTGCTTGATTGAACTGATAACATGTTAACCAGTGCCTTATTGTTCCACTGAGTTGATCACTCACTACCTCGTTCTGGGGCGGTGTTAAACACCCACCAGACTCTGTCTTAGGTTCTGATGTTGCAGATGTGGATGCGACTTCTGAGGCAGAGCGGGAGATGGATGATGATGAGGCTGCTTTCTCTTATATGTAGTTTTCAGACGGGTTCTAGCGAGCCTTATTCTGATGCGCGGGATGTTGGGATTATTTTTGGGTTTTAAATTATGTAACTTGATACTTGTAATTTTGTTAAGTAACACTTACACTACGATTTGGTTTGTATATGTACTTCAGGGATTCACACTTGTACACATATATTTCTATAAGTCTTCAACTTGCTTTCTTTACTTATCCCTGAATTATATCTGTGCTTTGGCTTAATCTATCCCATGTTTTATGCACTAATACAGTCAACATACATCCATCATCAAATATGTTGCATAAGTGATGTTTTAGAACTCGGGAGCTGAGTTATGCTCGACCCCCGAATTTTAGGGCGTTACAAGTCTGATTGTTGGATCGACGTTGATTGGTGATTGAAGGCCAAAGACCGAGTTGTAGGGCCCACCTGAGTGTAAGATCGGCCTCGTTCTTGGATTTATGTCCTTTCATGGGCCACTGGATTGAATGGTTGGTGTGGATTAGATTTGGAACCCATATGACCATTAGATCGACATAAATCAACATTTAAAGACCGTAACTCCCTCAATATGGACCACTCGAGTTGTGGAATGGCTTCATCTGTGATCTAGGGTTATAATGAGACCCTACAGAGTGAATGGATAGAATAGATTTCACTTCAAGTTTATGTGGGACCCATCTAGAGCTGCGTGTGCAGCCAATGTGGCGAACACCTGTAGTGCACAGGACTGGAATCCGGTCAAGAGGGTGTTGGCCTGATAAAACCAAAAAAAGAGAGTTTTCTCTCTGCTTTCTCCTGCTGCTCCCGCCCGACATTACTTTAAACGGACAATGTCCACTGTTTTGATCAATGGCCCACCATATGTGGTCACATGCATGATCCGAACTATCCATCTAATGGAGAGCCCTCATCTGACCAAAACCTCACCATCTGTGCGAGTTCATGCACATGTGCATGAGCACTACAACGGGTGCAATGGAGCTGCAAGTGAGACATTTTTCGAAAACAAAAATCCCATTTTTAGGCTGGCAATCTACGTGTCTTTACGTCTGTCCATCCCAGCCATCCCTTTGGGGTTATCTTATCCCTCTATTTCAAGCGGTTTAGGGCTCCCTCAATACCAGAGAAAGTAACCAATGACCAGTTTCCTCTGTACTAACGGTATTCAAAGTCAATTGTAAAACTAAGCATTCAGGCCATTCATTTTCAATCCAACAGCCTAAGAGAGTTAGGTTTCCCTATAAGGAGGAAGAGAAAATGTCTCTTTCCCATCCCTAGCAAAGAAAATAAAAAAACCAACCGTTTCGAACCCACCACCTACCTCAATGGAGCTTTATTTTCCTTCTTCCTCAAGCTTCATGGGATACATCCAGGTCGTCTAGAAACTCTATCTTGAAGGAACAAACACCGGGTCAAGATATATCATTAACGCCCGAGGCTTCTTCCTCGTTCAGAGTTGAGCCACACCACATCGAGTCTGTCCAAGTCTGGGTTCATTCAGGCCCTCTTGAGCCCCCAAACAAGAAGGAAGAAATAAAAGAAAAAGAGAGAAAGAACGAAAAGAAAGAGAGAGAGAGAGAGAGAGAGAGAGAGAGGCTTCCTTGCTTCCTGTTGTCCATCTTCATGTAGTATCGAGTCTATGCAGCTTGAGTCAGGTTTAACCTATTTTTTTAGAGGTTTGGCCAGGTCTACAGCAGGTGGTGAGAGATGCAGAGGGAGATCCGCTGTTCGTGGTGCGATGCGGCACTCTTGTCCGAGTTCAGGACGAGTTTGAATCGAGTCCAGGCCGAGTTAGACAGCTTGCTGGGTTTGGGCCGTGTATGAGTTGAGTCCAGGCTCACTTGATCCTGTAGAGACTGAGGAAGAGAGAAGAAATGAGAAGGTGCAGTCCGTTGCACCAACTTCGCCCGACTGAGTTGCTACTGAACCTAGACCTACTAACGTGACTCAGTCTAGCCACTAAGTCACTATCCCATTCCTGGTCTGGTTTAGAGTATCTCTGGACCTCCAGAGAGAAGGAAAATAAGAGAGAAGGAGAGAGAGAGAGAGAGAGAGCAGGGGAAAGAAGTAGAGAAGAAAAGAGAGGAGAAGGTGAAAGCTGCTTAGCCAAACTGAGTCTACTCACTATGTTAGGGCTGATCCGAATCTTGAACTATTTTGAGACGGTACTCAGTTAATAGACCAACAATGTTGGGGCTCCCAGTCCCGATCCTAGTGTTAGACATCGTCGTCAGGTAACCTTTCCAAGTATGTCCAAATTAGCCGAGTCGACTCAGTGTGTCGATTCCCTTCTTATTGAGCTATTTATAGACATTCTTAATACTACTTATAGCTAGCTTAAGAAGTCTAACTTGTTGTCAGGCTTAAATCATCACACACGATAGCACAAGGTTGGACCACCAAAAATAAGTGTTGAGTTAATTCGTAGTTAGTTTAGAGCGGATAAGAGATAGAGGTGATGATTTCTTCCCCTTGAGCTTGTCATTTCCAAATTAATCTAAGGAATAGTTTTTTTTTGAATTATAGTTGTTACCTTATAACTTGTGATTACTTACACTAATTATTGAATCTTAAGGGATGGTTTACATTTGAATTATAGTTTATGGCTTGCAAACCATAATCACATGCAATAGTTATTAGATCTTATATGTTAGTTTCCATCTAAATTCCAACTGATAGCTTATGTAGCTGATTTATGATCTATTATGGTGGTTATGAATTCAATGATTAACATATGTCTTGTGTGTTGTATCTGTACACTTTCACATGTTAATGAATTATTTGTAAGTTGCTTATGGAATTTAATTCACTACATCAACTTGTAGAAAACCCCACTTATGTATGTGAGCCCACACTTAGGATGTAATGGGACAGAATGTGTTAAAAATGGACCCTCGACTTGGAGGTTACCTTTGGTGGTGGGATGTTAATGTGGGTTTACCATCCATAAGTTGTTGTGCCTATGTGACTTTGGGGATGATCTTTTACCACTTTGATTTAACATTGCCCCAAACAACCTCTTTACCGTTCGATTTAGTATTTACTTCTTGTAACCTTTTATCGCTTCGACTTGGTACTTGTCCCATGATTTGATATTTGTCCTGTGTGGCTTTGACGGTTCATTCCCATATAACCATGCGATGGTAAATCCCACATATTGAATTATGAATAGCCACTAATGTGGGAGTCTCATGAACTGGGGATGGTGGAATGAGACACTATGCTCGAGCTGTCAGCTTACGTTGGGTGATGAGCCCCTCGTAGTGACCTTTAAGCTTTCTTAAACCAGCTGGTTGTAAATGGAATAATAATGGTTGGGCTAATCATGCATTCATAACATATGGGTGATGATGGGTGGTTAATTCTAGATGTTATAGCGCATGCCCTTAGTTGTGGTATCGTTTCTCTAGCTCCTAGACCATCGACTATCAACCCACTTTCGGTGAGTTTGACACTACGCATGTACGGGATGTACTTTCGCTGGTGACCGGCCACATGCACGGGTTTTGCCTAAAAGCCAACTAGATGTGCATCCCCAGTTAATGTGCATTCACGCATCCATGCATTTAATAAGACTGCATCGTGTATTATTTTGAATGCCTTTTTATTTACAACTATGCTTAACTAATGCGGTGGTGTGTAATCTTGAGGGGAATTCATACTGAGCTGGCCACTCATTCATCGAATATATAATCGTACAGGTAGCACAGGTGGCTTAAATGATATTCATGATTAGATTGATGAGGTGCAAGGTACGATTGTTAGGTATGCATAGCCGTATCTGCCAAGAGAAGCTGCACAATCTTGCAGCTCAAACTTATATGCGTTTATTATTACTCATGTGTTAAATTGTGAATTTCTTATATTTGTTAATATAGAGACATTAGTTTATATAAGTCATTTGGGCAGCCGCTCATATAATTTGAATGTATATGCAATTTCCTTTATGTTTGATTTGTTCCTATTCGGTCTAAATGCTCACTTTGAAAAAGAAAATAAGAAAAATAAATAAATAAATATACGTGGAATTTGGTTATCTTTAAAGGTTAACACTTAGGTTTTTGGAAATCGAGTCATATACTCGAGTTTCCAAAACATGGGGCGTTATAAATATCACGCGATCTTAGACTGAAAACCTTGCATGGTTGTTGTTTTCTATCCTGGATCAATTCTTGGCATAGTGGGCCATATGATGAACAACCTCGGTTTGAAAAATAAGGCTTATCCTTCTAAGATGGGTTCTCAGTCCAATGGTGAAGATGATCCAGCCAGTAAGGATCCATATCATATAAACGATGTGGATAGGCCCTATGATTACCATGGAACCCATACGGACGATGATAAGCTTTTACCTAATGGGTTTGAGATTTGTATGTGGCAATGGTGGATATTTGTTTGGCTATTGAGAAAACCCTATTATGAAGGGCTAGGATGTCTTGGGATGTTCGGTTAGGATGAAATGGCGAAGGCACGTGGATTTCCAGTCATGGAAAGGAGTAGGAAATGGAGTCTTTCTACTTTCAGAAAATTAACCACACACAGCCTAACTTATGGCTGAGATTATGTGTGTGTGGGAGCCTTTCTGTTTACGAAACGACCTAAGGTACAGTCGGTTTTGGTCCTTCTACAGGATGGATGGCTTGGATCATCCTTACGGATGATGGTGGTGGCCCAGTACCAACGCAACGGACGGTTGTCCATTGATATGCAAGAAGGAGATTTTTTTCCTTCTTATTTTGTGGGATTCGTCGGGTCAAACCATGTTTGACACGACTTAGAGTTCGGTGCACAGCGGGTCTACACTCGCTGTGTGCATGTGCTACACCGGGTGGGGTCCATCATGATGATTTCTAAAAGATGTACACCGTCCATTCATTTTTCCATATAATTTAAGGGGTTGAGCCCAAATTTGAAGCATATCCAAAGATCAGGTGGATCATACTACACAAAACAGTGGTCGTTGTGATTTCCACCATTGAAACCTTTCCAAGTCCTACAGTGATGTTTATTTGTCATCCAACTTGTTCATGCGACCATACAGACGTAGATGAAAGGGAACTATCCTACTACAACTACCCATGACCCTTCTTCACTTGATGGACACCAAAATCAACGATTATGGGGCCGATCTATCAATTGGGTCACTTCTATGTTGATCCAACGACTGAAAATCAACATGTATGGTTAATCTATGATAATTAGGCCCGGTGTAAGGTTTCACATGAATTAGATCATGGAAACAATGTGATTTGGAACTAGGGGTCTAGGTTAATGGCATTTTCATAATTATTGTTGATCTAATAGTTTTGTGAAATCTAATGGGTTTACATGGTTGTAGACACGTTTCCAAGTAATTCTTATAAAAGAACTTATGCCTAAATCATTATGGATGAAGGGTCATTCGTTGATTTAGTTAAGGAAAAGTACGTATATTAACCCACATGATCAACGGTTGGATGACTTGATCTATGAATGAAGCCTATTCTAAATAGTCAGATTCGTGTTTAGGGATTGAATGTAAGGTTAAGATAGTTGGACTTGTATCGTACACATGTACATGTTACGTTAAATTTTATGGTAACACTCAAGAACTTTTAATACTCAGGTATTGAAAAGTTCAGGGCATTACATAAATAAAAGCAGAATATATAAAGAATACAAAATCTCAATTGCCTAAGTATTGAAACCTTGATTCCAATAATTTATAAGACAACCTTCACCTAAAATGTTAGGTAGGACAACCTTATTTCACAAATATCTTTAAAATTAATCTTTCAAACTAGCAAGAGAATATAAAATAATTATAGTATTAACCACAAGAAATAAATAATATCCACCACCTAAAAGGAAATAAACATTCACCATAGATGCACAATGAGTTATAGTGGTTTGGTGCTTAAAACAACCACATCTACTCCACTCCCAAAATTACTCGAAATTTTGGCTTTCACTATAACAAGGTTTTCATAGTTCAACTTAATAACCTAATATAGTTCCTTGTGATTTTCATAGGCTCACCACAATAAACCACTTTTGTGATTTTGATGAGCTATAACAAATAAAAACCCACTTTGTGATTTCCATGGGTTATCATAAATCAACCCACTGATATTTTCACAGGCTATCTTAGACAAACTAAATGAAATAAAGTAGATACCACACTTATCTTGAAGAAGCAGTTGAAAAAGTATAGGGTTCTATATATTTTTAGAAATGAAAAAACCCAAATGCTACTTGATTCAATTCTCTTTAGATCTTAAAAGGAGTATAAAATACTCTTTAGAATAAGATTGAAATAATCTTTGAGAAAGGGAATTGAATAAGCTAAAAATAATTTATAAATACTACACTATTAGCTTACTGAGGACTTGAGCTTCTCTCTCACTTGTAGAAGGTTTAAAGTGATTTTTATTGTAATTTAGAATGAGAGAAGGTCTCTATTTATAGAAAAAGATATTGAAAATTCGGCTAGCCTAAGAATAGCTTCGGCTGGCCGGATTCCACCGGATTCGTTCCAACGGCTATCGGATTGTGTAAGATAAGATGTATCCAAAATTCGGTTGGGCCGAGGTCAAATTCAGCTGGCCGAATTCCCCTGAATTTCATAGAAATGCATTATTGGAATTTGACCCGAACTCACTCGGGCTAGCCAAATTTCAAGTTTAGGCTAGTCGAACCAAAACTTAGGCTGGCCGAATTTTCAAAAAAATTTGTTATTTTGCCCGAACTTGAAGTTAGGTTACTCGAGGAAGTTAGGCTGGTCGAACTTTAGAGTCAAAACATTATTAAAAACCTAACGTTAATGAAATTTTGAAAGATCCTAACCTAAAGTCTTTCTAGGGTTATACCACCTTTGTTTTAGCAAATACATTGGACAATTTGTCTTGAACTTTGACTTGATCTTGTCTTGAATTCGGGCGATGACTAGGGACAATACGCTAATCTTGAGCTGATCATAAGCCAATCTCGATCTTGATTTGATCTTCAGGCATGTAGAGTTGTTGTAATTCCATACTTAAAACACTTAGTTGTGATTCTGACTTGAAACACTTTTGTCTTACGAAATTTGACAATCCATGTGTGGTAAACATATAAGTACTTACAATCTCCCCCTTTGTCAATTTCGTGAAAAACACACAACATACACAATAGATGCACTAACATTCATGATCACAATCATTCATAAGATTCATTCACAAGATTAACAATATTAAAGTTGCCCTATGTAGATTTAATAATCATCCATGTAATCCTCGTAACCAATTGTGCTCAATTGATGCTTACATCATTAATAGCATGTAGCTCCCCCTAAGAAATACACATATACTATGCATAACAAAAAAATATGTAGCACAATAATTCCATAATCATAGCATATACTAATTTCTCCCCATTTTTGTCACAAGTTGACAAAAGAAGAACAAATCATATGATATAATGATAAGCATAATTGTCAAAGATAAAATCTCAAGAATATCAGGAAAGATATAACATCAAAATAAAGAACATTGTATAGGATAGTGTAAATAAAATATCCATACATCGACAATCTACAATAAAGATAAATCATCCAAACATCCAAAATATCCAGCCAAACCATCCAAATATTGTTTAATACATATCCAAGCAAAGAAAATAAGCAAATCTAGCTCACTCTGACCCTGATGAGGATGGTGCAGGCATCGAAGGGTCATTAATCCGCAAACTCCAATTAATTCGATGGAAATAATTTTTCTTGTACTTCATTGTAGATTTTTGGGTTTAGGCTAATTATGCCTGGGATACTTGCAGAGCATTAACTTTCTCCTCTAATACAAATAACCTATCATCAAATTGAGAGGGATGATAGTCAGAGTTAGCTAGATCTTCTGAATCTTCTAAGTCATTGAAGATATCATCCATGTTGGTGGCAACTTGTTGAGGTTTTTCTTGATCTTCTCTTTATTCTGGTAGGGGAGAGAGGTTCATCATATTCAAATTCGAATTATTAAAGGGGAGTTCAGATTTCGACGCTTCAAATGAAGGGATTTGGATATTGTAGTGAAATGCAAGACAAGACATAAGATATCCAAATGGAATCGACCCATGCTTAAGATGCAAACGAAATTGAATAATGACATAACAAATCAAGGAAGGTAAACAAATACGTATACCCATGATAACGACATGGAAGATACAAAGCATAAAAGAAGTAAGATCAGTCTTATTCACAACTCTATGATGCGCATTTGATGTAAAGATGTGATGTAGGATGCAATATTTGGAAAATAATTTGTTGGAGGGTAAGGCATTACCAAACCGCCATTTAGCATTGAAACCACACATTGCCCTTGTAATCAACTGTTTTTCAGAGTTAGTAATTTTCTCTGAAAGTGTTGCGATAGGTCTTCCATCATCTATTATGTCAATGTCCATTAAAGAAAAAATAGTGGAAGCCATAATGATGATTGTCTCCTTTAAAAATTTAATTAAGAAAGTTAATTCATTAAGAGACACATCACAAATGGAGGTAAACATGACTTACACAACGGACCAATAAGCCATCCCGCCCCAATGCAAAATCTTTTCCCATCTAACCTCGAAAATGATTTCTATAAGACCATAATGAGAAATATGGTCTATATTCACTTATCTTTCAATAATAATATTTCTTGTGCAGAAATTTGAAAATCCTGAACATTTTTTAGGTCATCCATTGGTGAACGTAATGATAGTACACCAAGAGGGATCGATCAAGAAGATGAACCAGCTCGTGCCTTACGTGTAGTTCTTTTAATTCTTTGTTCCATTTAATAGCATAAGAAAAATTACAAGAAAAATGCAAGGAAAAATGTAGATAAGATTTTGAGGAAAAACTAATAAGAAAAATGTTTCATGATGAAGAAAAAAATACACAAATTTAAAAATCTAGGAATGGACAACCTAAATCTTAAAGGAAAATTAAATAAAACCACTTGCAAGTGAGTAAAGATGTTGAGTTATCTGAATGAAACACCGGCAAGCTGAAGAAGAAGAAGTGGAGAATGAAACATTTAAGAGCTTTTCCCTTTTTGTTCAATCCGCGCGTAATTCGGCTAGCCCGAGCATGTGTTAGGTGAAATTGCGGTAAAGACTGCTATAGTAGAAGTAGGAATAGGTCAAAGTGTCCTAGAGGGGGGTGAATAGGACTTTATAAACTTTTATGACAATTTAAAATCCTATTAACCTAATCTTGATCTAATGTGCAATTATCAAGATATACTCATTTTAACTCTACAGGCTTCCAAGCCAAGTAGAGGATCCAATCACAAGACTACTCAATATTTAAACAAGATATAAGACTTAGTCTATGATGGATGAACTATGTGAAAGTGTGTGGGATGTGAGTCTTATCAGTTCCAGATATTCATATTGTCATGCTTTCATGTGATCATTCAAAGTAAACACAATAAGAGAATATGCAAATATCAATCTCAAACACAGTCGTTTGTAGTGGTTTGGCTATGTGCTTACTCCACTCCCGGCGGACGCACTCAACCCTTGAGTGTACCGGATTTCACTAATGAAGATTTCAAACTAGGTTCACTTAAACCTTTACAACCTACACAAGGTTGACTCTAAGACCTACATAAGGTACCTAAACATGCCTACATAAGGCAAACGTTTATGCCTTACACAAGAGCAAAAGTCTTACATAAAGCACCTAGGTTTATACCCTACACAAGAGCAAAGGATCCACACAACGAACCTAGGTTTTATGCCCTAGATAAGAGAAAAGGATACACACGAGGAACCTGGGTTTTATGTCCTACACAAGAGCAAAGGATTCACACAAGGAACCTAGGTTTTATGCCCTACACAAGAGCAAATGATCCACACAAGGAACCTAATTTAGACCACACACGTCAAGGATCCACACAAGAACCCTAGTTTAGGTCACACAGGCCAATAATCCACACAAGACCCTAGTTTAGGCCACATAGGCCAAGAACCTACACAAAGGACCTAAGTTTATGCCCTACACAAAAGCAAAGGTCCTACACTAAGAACCTAAACGTACTCTCCCATCGAAGGCCTCTTATGAGGGCTTAAAAGGATTGAGATGCACCTATGACCTAATCCTACACAAGGAATGATCAATAGGGTCTCTGTACTCTCATGACTTACAGATAAGTAGATGAGCCCCATTCTGTACATTGATGAAGACGATCTCCCTTGATGACGGAGATTCTTCAGCTCCCTTGATCTGCAACACTTATGATGCTCCAATGTAAGGTGATAAGTTGGGTCAGGGTTATGTTGGAATCTACTCTAATGAATGTTACTCATTTGTGAGACGGAGAGATTCCAAGATCTTAAGCATTCAAGGGATCCCAGCTCAATGATTTGCCATTAAAATGGTAGCTGGATAATCCTTGAATGAGGAAGTTCATTCACCAATCCACTCTATTGAATATTAATGATGAGAGTGGATTGAAGGATGAACTCCCATGGGAAAAATGGCTTAGGGTAGGTGGTATCCAATTACTCTCTCAAAGCTCTCTCTTTTTCTCTGTATTTTTCAACTAAGAACAAGCTCTTCTTATAAAGGCAAAAAGCTCCAACAAAAATAAAACTGTTAGTTTCTTACTTAGTTTGATGTTGTCGAATGTATACTTTCGATGCCATCAAATATCAGTTCGAAGATACGTACTCAACTGAAAAACATTCCGGGGACTTTTTGAAAGAAGATCGATGTCATCGAACCTGATTCGATGTCATCAAGATTTGAACTTCGATGTCATTGAATCAGTGTTCGATTCCTTGACATGACATTACACAAGAGCTTGGTGGACATTTTAAAGTTGACTTAGATGTCATCGAACCTGATTCGATCTCATCGAATTTTAAATTTTGATGTCATTGATTCCCATTTTGATTCATCGATCTTTTCAGAAGATATTCCTTAAAAGCTCGCTGGACACTTCTTTGTCCGTTTTTGATATCATCGAGGCTCCCTCGATGTCATCAAACTTTGAATATCGATGTCATCGAGGCTATCTTGATTCCTCGAGCATTTCCATTGATTTTCTTATTAAGCTTGCTTGACACAAATTTGTCTAGATTCGATATCCTCGAAACTTGCTTGATGTCATTGAAGTTTGAATTTTGATAACATAGAAGCTCATTCGATTACTCGAGCAATATCAGAATATTTTCCAAGAAGATTTGCTGGTTAATGCTCTAAGTCCTTCGATCTCATCGACTAACCTTCGATGTCATCGACGGTATGTTCGATTCATCGAATATTCTGTCCAAATATTATGTGGTTGCTAGACATATAAGGTCTCATTTCGATGTCATCGAAGCTGTTCGATGTTATCAAAAATGAGTGTTCGATTTCATCGACCGAAGCTTGATGTCATCGAACAAAGCAGAAAACTTAGAAAATTTTCCTGTTTGAGAATTAAGTTTTTAGACTTTTAACTCTTATTTTGTTCTAAGGCTTTTAAGGATTTATTTACCTAGGTGTTTTGGGACATGGGATGTGAGGCTTAGTTTACCTTTGACGAGCTCAGAGCATAAATCCAGTTGAGACAATGGCTTAAACGATCTTCATATGGGGCTCACTTGACTCACCGACTCAACCCTCACGCTAATTGACAAACCAAGGCACTTTTTAATCTCCCCCTTTGTCAATTACGTGACAAAACACAAAACACCTAGAACAATACCAAGAACAACACCCTAAATTGTGTGTACATGAACTTTACACAATTTTACAGATAATCTATTGAGTTCACACATAGAATGAGTCTTCATATAGCTGCTCCCCCTATCACCTGTATCACCATGCATATAAACCATACACATGAGTCTTCATATAACTGCTCCCCCTATCTCCTTGTAGCTTCTCCCCCTATCACCTGTATCACCATGCATATAAACCATAAACATAATCGTTCTCATGGTGGGATTTGTTCTCCCCCTTTTTGTCAGTCATTGGCAAAGGTTAGTATATACCAATTGCAAGTATATTGACTGAAGTTGAATTTGAAGAAACTAAGAGAATCAATGTAACAGGAGAGCCATGTGGGGATCAACTCATGGCATGGAAGCAATCATTAGTTCATAACTTTTAAGCATATCTCCAAAATCTATAAACAATTAACATTCCATAAATGACATTACATACACAGATATGCATTTGAATATAAAGCACTAAGATCATCATTCCTCAACATAATTAAACACTTCCACGGGTATATAATAGGCAATAATCAGCATTCCGCAGACAATATTCATTCTCATAGACATTTTTATCTCAAGATCAAAATATCATCATTCATTAAACCAAGGAAAAAAGAAAACTGCCTAAGCTTAGCAATGATTAACCGTTTAAATCTTCCAAAACAAATCATCTAGCCCATCCATGGGCACATTTACCCTAAAAAAAATCTAATCATTTTGCCCATCCATGGGCAATATTTGACATATGCACAACCAACCCAAAATATCCCATCATTTTTAACATTTTTAGCCCATCCACAGGCCAGACAACCAAAACAAACTGTTAAGCTATCCAAGTTAGTTGACCAGCATATACATCATGAGTACTTAGGACATTCCAAAAAGATACTCATGTCCTAAGTATGAATGATCAATTGGTGTATATGATGGTAAAATCAACAATACGAGGCTGGGGCCGAGTCGGATGGAGCCGTGTTGTCACGTCGGCATGTCAGTAGATCAACGATTCAGCTATCATCTACTTCAGGCCTGAGAGTCTGTCCTCTATGCGTCCTATCCTCTCCTCCTATTGATCAAACCGGTCCTTAAGTCGTGCCAGACCTCATAGAGTTGCCCTGACCTGATCCTGATGCCTCTTTTGTTGATGTGTCTATGCGGAGTCAGGAGTGCTCGGAGTTACTCATGGTCCCTGTGTTTCTCCTTTGGTCGGTGTCATCGCTTCCCCCATTTCAGCTTCACCTTGCGTCTCTTCCTCGTCCTACCCTTCTGTGAGTGGATGGAACTTGAGGTCCATCTTCTGGATGTTTACCTTGTTGAAATGTTGTAGACGACGCTCGAGATCATCCGTCAAGGGTAGTCTTAACTCGTTGCTTAGCACATGAATGATATGAGGAATGGGAGATGAGTTCCTCAGGATGTGTGGACAACAACAGCCAATTGGTGGACTATTAAGGAGGGTAGACACAGTTTGACACCAGAGGCAATGCTATATAGAACAAGGACTATAAAGCAGGTAAGATTAGCTCGATTTGTCCCCCTAGGATATACGTTGGTAGAGAAGATCCCATGCAAAACTCGATATTTTGGGAGCATGTATTTTACCTTAAGTGCATTCCATTAATACCGAGGGACGTCTCTACCATGGCATAAGAATTTGGTGACCAGGGATCGGACCGTTGGGTCATCAAGATCAAGGTTAGACAGGTCGACAGGGGAAAGAGTGAGACCAAACAGATTTGTAACAGACTCGGCCGTGATTTCGACACTCATTTCCCCTACTGTGACTGTTATAGAAGGAGGCTCAAGAATTGGAGAGTGGCAATATGTGAGAAACTGGTAGGTTTGTTCGTCATGGCATGGCCCACCAAAATCTAAAATAGGAGAGCAATCGACGGCCGACAACAAAGATTCTATATCAAATGCCCGAATACACTCCCTATCCACTTTACGTTCATGCACCAGACTCTACCACATATATTTTTCCAACATATTGGCATGGGGAGGCGGAATCACTGGAGTGGGAGGAGGTACTGGAGTCGTAGATGGGGCCTCACCGCACGACGACTGTCGAGCGACGGGGCCTCGGCGGCAAGCAGGGGATTCCTAAGCCCTAGCTCTTTCCCGTGGATCCAAGGTCTTTTTCTCAGTTGGCCGTGATGATTCTCCTATTATTGGAGCTTTCCCTTTGTCCTTAGATATGTTAGATTGGGCAAACACAACTGCAAGATGATGCAAGATGATAAAGGCAATGAAGGACTAAAGAGTATTTTCAAAAAAAAAAAAAACTTCTATCAACCTAGGACAACTAAAGGAAATGATGAATACCTTTAAGGAAAGAAGGAATATACCTAGGGATTTTTAGTTTTGAGTTGTAGACATCTGCCCAATACATCCATGGAGTGAAGAAATGAAATCGAGAAGAATAAATGATAAAAAGAACCTTTTTCCCGCTCACCCACTTTTTATCGGGCAAGCTTATTCGATGTCATCGAATCTAATTCGATGACATCGAGAGCCTCTAATCGATGTCATCGAAGAGGTGTTTGATGACATTCTACAATGTGTGATGCTTTTGATTCTGAGAGTGCTTCAATGACATCGAACTTTGCTTGATGTCATCGACGAGTCATTCGATTCATCGACTGATTTATCGAAGTGAAAAATTATGACATTGATCTGTGTACTTCGATAGATTCTCAGAGATGCATATCATAAAGTATTTCCTTTATATCTTGTATACACAACAAATTTGTACAAAATATTGTGAGAACCAAAATTATAAACATTTGCTATGTTCATATTCAAAAAGAAGTTGATGAGGTAGACAAACCTTGGATATATCATAATAACCACAAAAGTGCATCATTTCTCATACATGTCTGGGCCTAGATGCCATGACCTAGACTTATTATCTATGTTCAGGTGATATTAGGTAGATGGATCATCCTTCCTATTACCTTTCATGACATAGCATTGGTCCCTAGTGCGGAGACCCTTCATAATTGATTTTCTTGATAGCTCCAAGATCTTGCATTCTTGTTTGGAGAAAATCACCACATGCTTGTTGTCACATATTTGAGAAATGCTTAGAAGATTGTGTGTCAACCCTTCTATGCAAAGAGCATTCTCATTTTTGAGCATTTCTAATCCAACAATAGTCCCATGTCCCATTACCTTAGTGGTGCGTCCATCTCCAAAGGTGACCTTCCCATCATCAAGATTTGAATAATTTGAGAGAAGTGATTTGTCACCCGTGACATGTCTTAAGCACCTACTATCAACGTACCACTTAGCATCATTGCCTGTTTTTGAAAAAGAATGAGTTACTAGACAATTTCTCTTATTTTTCATTACCCATTTTGTGATAGTTTTTCTAGGAGATATTGTTTTCACTTCACTACGGGTTTGTCTAGGTACATTGGGTAACTGAATCATATTCCCTTATTTCATTAACTCCTTTGTTTTTTGATTCAGTTGAGCCACTTGACTCAATAGTTCCTCCATTCTTTTTGTCATTTTCGATGGAGATGGATGTGTCTTACCTCTTACCATGTACTTTGGTGGACTCTTTACATTTTGCATTGTTCTTCCGGTTGGTTTATATTTACCAGTAAGGTTCAAACCGGAATTGTGTTGAGTCCTCCCAAAGGTTAGGCATTCAAACTTGTAGTGGCCTGAGTCTCCACACGAATGACAGACAAGAGTGGCCCTTGTGTTACTTCCTGAGGCAGCACCTTTCTTAGGCATTGGTGCTGTGGGAGTGGGATTTGGTTTGCAATTTTCATATCCCAATCCTCTCTTATCTCTTTGAGTTCTCCCCATTACTAAAAGTCTTTCAAGTTTTTTGCTACTTTAGGAGAATTTGTAGCTAAGTTCAACAAAAATTTTAGATTTTTCTGCATAAAAAATAAGTGTGTGATTTTCATTCTTAAGATTGATGTTTTCATCTTCCAATAATTCAATCTGTTTTGTTTAGTTTTATTGACTCAGTTTTGAGAAATGAATTGATTCTTTCCAGCCTATCATTATCTGAGTGGTGCTGTTGAAGGTCATTAATCAAATGTGTATTGATCTCTAAATTTTTGTCTAGATCCATTTGCAACAATTTATTCTTATTTTCATTGATACCAAGTCTTTTGAGGATATTGATGCTATGCATATAGAGTTGATCATAAGCATCATGTATATTATCCTTTTCTTCCTCTTCTTCTTCTTTCTCATCATCTAATTGAAGTGTCCCTTTGGCTCATGGTTCATCAATTTCCTCAGTTTCCAAGGGAATGTCGGCGAATGTGGAGGCCATAAGTATTTTCAAGGATTTCTGGTCTCCATCACTCTCTGAATCACTGAATTCTGATTTTGATTCTTCAGTGTCATCCCATGTGGCTGCAATGGCCTTTCCCTTAGTCTTTTTGGTGGGACATTCAGTGGACAATTGCCCAAATTTCTGGCAATTGTAACACTGAGACTCTTTGGACCTTTTAAGAGGTTTGCCTATATGGAACTTGTTTTCCAATTGTTTGCCTCTATAGTTGAATGGTCGGCCATAATTTTTGTTAAAAAATTTCTTGAACCATTAAGCCAAGAGAGCCACTTCCTCATCCTCATTTTCTCTTTCACTCTCCTCCTCCTTATTAATGGTGGTGTGTTTTGCAGCTTTGAGGGCATTACTTTTAGATTTGAGGGTTGGTTTGAAATGTAGTTCAAATGTTTGTAGGGAACCTACTAGTTCTTCTACTTTCATTTCGTCCATGTTTCTACACTCTTTGAGAGTTGTTACTTTGGAGTTGAAATGTTCTGGTAGGGATCTTGGAATTTTCCTACAAAATTTTGAGACCGGAACTTTCTCTCCCAATCCACCCATGGAATTACAGATGATGTTCAGTTTTGTAAAGAATTCCATGAATGTCTCATGTTCCTCCATTCTGAGATGTTCAAACTGTGATGCCAGAAGTTACAGCGTGGATCTTTTCACTGTGCTGGTTCCCTCATGGGTTGTTTCTAACAAATCCCATGCTTCTTTTGATGTGCTACATATACTGATTTGATTGAAAACTTCTTGGGACACATCATAGTAAATAACATTCATTGCTTTTGCTTCAGATGTTTGTTTTTCTTTTTCGTATGCGGTCCACATTTCTTTGGATTTAGGTTTAGAGATAGTTGTCAATCATTAAAGAGATGGGGATAGTGCTCTCGAATCTCGGCGTTGTGCTCCCAAGATGCCTCATCAACAGACCCCACTGCACCTTCACTAAAGAAATAACCTTGGTCCAGAGGATCTGCTCCTTCTGATCAAGGATACGAACTGGCTAGTCAATGTAAGAAGCGTTCTCACGAATCTCCAATAGCTGCCAATCAATAACAGGAATGATGTCTGACCCACACTTCCTCAATATAGAGACATGAAAAATGTTGTGGACGCCAGACAACTGAGATGGCAAGTGAAAAGGCCTAACTATGAGTCTTAGAGGGGGGGGGGGGGGTGAATAGGACTATGCCAAATTAAAACTTTAATAGCGAAATAAAACAATAATATAGCCAAGTAAAAGAAAGATAACAATCCACAATATAGAATGAAAAGCAACCTCAAATTCTACTTGTTCTAAGGACAACCTTTCATCATAAAAACCAAATAGTTGTTCTAAGGACAACCTTTCATCATAAAACCCAAGGGTTTATGGCAAGGACAACCTTACTAGAACAATTAAAGAAACAAATTCTCAAACTGCAAAGGAAATAAAGGAAATAGCGAGAAAGAAATTCTAAGCTATTACAACATTCCCCACAATGCTTGGAATGTAAATATCACAACATTCATAACCACACATACATCCCACAAACTTGAATGATAAAAGATATAGAAATTAAACAAACATTCAAATCACAAGACTTAAAGAATTATAGTGGTTCGCCTGTGTGTTCACCAACTGTTAAACAACAGCCACACAACTTGCTTCTCCACTCTTAATATCCTCACATAAGGGATATTAGCATTTACTATGAAAATAGGTTTTTCTAGGTTCACCTAAAACCCTACAATTGTGTCTTTCAAATGGGCTTACACAATTTAAAAACCACACACTCTGAGTTTTCTGGCTCTCCTCAGATAACCAACACAATGAGATTTTTCTAGCTTAATCTCAAAAGAAACCAAAATAAAGGAAATTTACACAAATGTAAAATACATGGATTTCTCTTTTTATTGCAGCCCGGAAGAACCAAGTTAGAGTAGAAGTTCAATGTCCAATACTCACTTTAAAATGGTTCTAAGTTCTAATTGATTTTAAATTAAATCAAGTCGGGCTAGCTCTATTTGATTTTGATTCCAAGAAGTGGAATATCCCAATTCCTCTTTCAAATCAGATTAGAATACAGAAGCAAAATCAAATATGAAAAGCTAACAAAAGAGAATTTTAAATATGCACAATGTAGCTTAAAAAGAATACAAACTTATCTCTTAGAGTGATGCCTTAAATTTATTTGAATTTTATTATCAAACTTTGAAATTCATGCTCTATTTATAGTTGTAGAAATCGCACCTTCGACTGGTCCTAAGGACACTACGACTGGTCGTAGGACCAATGACATTTTGAAATTTTGAGTGCGATCAGATAAAACCATTTTACAACTGGTCGAAGGCTATCCACGACCGGTCGTAAGTCCTCCACGGCTAGTCGTGACATGCCCACGACTAGTCGTGAGAAACCAGAATTCATTGCTGGAGTTTGAGTTATAGCTGTTAGACTGGTCGAGGATGAGTCGTGCACTGTTCACATGACTAGTCGAGCAAACTCCAGGACTAGTCGTAGCTCAACTAAAAAATTCTAAAATTTTGCAACTTAGGACTGGTCTTGGAATTTCTTAAACTAGTCGAGCCAAATCTAGGACTAGTCGAATAGATTTCAGGACTAGTCTAAGAACAGACCAAACACTTATAAAATAATTCAATTTGAATTATGTATACAAAATGACCTACCCTAATATCAATCTAAGGTCATTCATACATTAAATGTGAAGTATGGACATTGAGTCTTCATTTCTTCAGATGATGGTTGACCTTTGAAGATTATGAAGCTTGAGATCTCGACTCATGATGTAACTTGAATTTGAGATCTTCTAAAGCTTGAATTTGAGTTATACTTCATCTTGAGTTATACTTTATCTTGAGTCTTGAACAAGAACTTGTCTTCTGATGTAGGTCTTTAAAGACTCTGAACTTTGAAGCATACATAAGTGGACAATGTACTTGACATTGCATTTCTTGAAGTAGATCTTCGTTTTTGACTTGAAGTAATGTAATGTAGTGCCTTGAACATATATATATATATATATATATATATATATATATATATATATATATATATATATATATATCAACGTGCTACAAAAGACACAGATTGTAGTTTTGGCACTATAAAATTGGACAATTAATGGGAACAAATAACCATTGCACTTACAATCTCCCCCTTTGTCAAATTTGTGACAAAACACACTCAATAATAATAAGAGTAGCATCTCAACAGAGAATCATGCACCAGTTATAAAAGAAAACCAGTTATATTCTGGTTAAAGAATCATGCACCAGTTATCATTAACTAACACACAACATCCATACTTACTCCCCCTGAGTAACGCACAAATGCATGCTATCCATCCATATCATGCTATCCATCCATATCCATTTCCATAAGCAAATAAAATATTCTCCCCCTTTTTGTCACAATATGACAAAGGAAGCAAGAAAGAAATGGAAGAGGAAAATGAACAAGAGAGTAAAAAATGAGTTGACTAGTCAAGATATGAAAGAAATATAAGCAAATTCAAAGTTCACATATCAATAACTAGCAAAATAAAAAATTAGTCTCACAAACTGAAGTAAAATCCAGATTCACATACCAACAAAAGCAAAATAATATAAGAGTTATTACAGACCAAAGGATAAACAAACAAAACACTCAATTAGATCCTGAAGAGGAAGGAGTAGGTATAGTAGGATCAAGTTGATGAAGGCTCTTATTTAAGCGCCTAAGATACTTGCGCATATATTTAAATTGTATATCATGGGCAACATTCATGTTCTCTACCTTCTCCTTAAGAGCACGTAGACGAGCATCAAAACCAGATGGCTCATAGTCAGGATCATTTACAGAGTCAAATTCAATTTCATCAAAAATGTCATCCATATTTATATCAGCAGTAGGAAGATCGCCAGCTTCTTCTTCATTCACAGCTTCACCTCCACCACCACCTACAACCACTTGGCCAGGAGCCAATTCCAATTTCATCTTGTTTATATTAGAATTGTTGAAAATGATGTGATGAATAGGAGCCTCTCCAATAGGCATAGCAACTAGCATGTGAGTAGCTAACACAGTTATAAGATAGGCAAATGGAATATTACTATGACCTGGATGGAGACAAAACTGAATGATGGAATGACATATTAAAGAAGGCAAACAGACATTTGCACCAGTGATGATGGAATGCAAAATATGAACCATAAAGAAAGTCAGTTCTATTTTGTTACCAGAACGAGGATACATATTTGAAATGACTATTCGATGAAGAACTCTATATCTAGGTAACAAGTACTTGGAAGTAAGCGCATTCCCATTCTACTCTATTACACATCTATATTGCATAATGCTCTAGTGAGCACGGGTTTTTCTGATTCTGGGGGTTTCTCAACTAGAGTGTGAATATGAATACCCTCGTCATTAACAGGTATGTCCATTAGAGCTGAAATCAGATAACGGTCAATTTCAAATGGACTTTCTCTAGTTGCAATTTTAAACGTTAAATTCTCAGTTGAAAAATCATAAATGCATGAAAACATGGATTGTGCAATAGACCGGTATGCCGACCCACCCTAATATAAGATGTTATCCCATCCTACAGCCTGAAGTAATGGAAGGAGACTAAAAGGAGCAATGTGATCAATAGACACAGGTTGCTTAATAATAACATTGTGCACTCTCAAATCTTAAACATATGAGGGATCATCTTCAGGTGACCGAAGATGGCGCCGTGTTAAAGGAGATGATCTTGATGTGGAAGCACCATGGGAAGTTTTCTTTTTCCCTCTAACATCCATTTGCAACAAGAAAAATAAAGAAGCAAGAAGTTGCAAAAGATGTGTAATGGGTTTTCTCGAAAACAAATTTGGGTGAAGAAAACCCCAAAATCTTTAAGGAAACTTGAAATCAAGCACTCCAAGGAAGAAAAAGAAGAGATTAGATGTAACATCCTGGAAAATTTTATGCTAGGACCTGAGCACTACCTCAATCAGGATTCTCTTGGGACTCAATCCTTTAGAACTTAAATGTGGGTTAACTAGCGCTAAACTCGATTACTTGTGAAATTAGCACCAATCACTTTAAATTCGATCTGTAAGACCCAAAACTTGTAGAATCATTGGCACTACGTTACCCTGAAATCTAGGATTCAACGCTGAATCCAGTTGCTCTCGGGAGTACTTAGAAAATTTGTATCAGACCTGGACCGCGCGACGAAAGTCCGATAGCGATGATCTTAGACATTTATGATCACCTTGTTCGGCTTGACAATCACCTCAAAAATCAAGTCCAGATGATGTCCTGAGACGATTTGCTTGAGTCCGGAGTAAAGAATGTGAGAAAAGTGAGAAATTAAAAATGAATTTAAGAAATCTGAGTCGTGTCGCTTACGTGCCGATTTTAAGCATTCTGACTGTCAGAATCTAACCCAAATTTACCCTTGGATTAGGGAAGATGGCCCAGACATGTCAAAGTGCCGGTGGACCTGATCGAGTTTCGGTGACCGTTGAATTAAAATTGGTCTGCCATGAGCGATCTGGAGATCCGATCGGTACAAAAACTCAGCCTGACTAGATCCATGGTCAGTGAGCTTAAGTCCGACCGCACATGGAAAAGGGACCACCAGAAGTGCTCCGTTGGACCGAAATAGACCCGATTTGGTTATAACCTAAGTATACCTTGGCCCTGGGGCTATTTTCATCAATATTAGGCCTATATAAAGACCTTAAATCCTCACTCTCAAATTCTATACGAATTTTCTAAACCCTAGCTAAGAGAGAGAGAGAAAGTGAGAGACAAGTTGGTGAATCATCTTGAGATTCTTCCCTGTTACTCTGCGTACCTAAACCATCGCATCTGAATCGTTATTCCGGCAATTCTAAGTTCGTTCTTGGGTAAGTCAATCAAACCCTAGGCTATTTTGGAGCTTAGAATAGTCTAAGTGTTGATGTAGCTCATTTCATTCATGCCTTAGGTTATCTAGTCGCCGTTGACGAAGACTTATTGTCTAAATCAGATCTGTTGCGCACTTTCTGGTTTAAGGTGCGGACTATATTTGTATAGGTTATGGTTTTCAAGGCTTTCAATGTCGGTTAATGGTTTATTATTGTTGTTGGTGAAATTTCACATGTCAAATGCGATGTTTATATTGCGTTCCTGATATATATGAGCTTTATTGAGATTTGTGTATTCCATGTATAGGTAGAAAGTATCGTATATGTATGAAATACGAACATGTGTTTGCCATGATTAATTGTCGTGTATTTGTGTTAGTTGTACATGTGTCAACTCCTTAGTGAAAGGAATTGTCCAAATGTGTGTTATCACCAACATACGTCATGTATGTTGGAATATGTAGCCTAAGTGTTTGTAGAAATGTCTAAATGAATAAGTGTGTCATATATTGTACTTTTATGGGCGTTGAGAAGAGATTCTCAACTATCTTAATGATGTGTATGATTTCCTCCATGCAATCTATATTCTTTGTCTGTTTAACTTAGACGTTACTTACGTGTGAATTCATGTTAAGTTGATATTCAACAAATGCTCACATGCTTGTATGATTGGAATTGTTGATTCATTACTATTCTGAATTGTCGGCATGAATATATATTATACTTGAATGTGTTTGGGACTATGGAATAGTCTAGGGAATCGGTAACAAACCTTGAGTTCGTGGCCGAGGTTGTTTTCGCCACAAAGGACGTGTTTGACAAACCCGAGTCGTATTAGGGTTGTCGGCAGTGGTTTGGCTACACGGAGTGTTTGCGCACTCTATGTCGTTCAACTCAACGTGCGTTCGTGTTAGTTGAGCTCATCAAGTAACCCGATTGTTCCGGTGGATGTGCACCATGTATGGACGCTATTGTTTGAATCTAGGGTACTAAACTTTCCAGTGCAATCCCGTTAACTATGGTACATCGATCCGCTAAGGCTCATGAGCCGAGCATGGTGGTATGGGACACCGTGGTTGAGCTGTTGGCCTACGTTGGGGTGACGAGCCTCCACGTAGTGACCAGTGAGCAATTCAGACTCGTGAGCCGATTATGGTGGTATGTGACACTATATTCGTGCTGTTGGCCTACATTGATTGGTGATGAGCCCTTTGTAGTGACCTCGAGCATACCTTGATACTGCGTTAAGGCGACGAGCCTTAGGGTAGTAACTAAGGTATGATAGGCATGCATTGATTGGTGACGAGCCCTTTGCAGCGACCTAAAACCACAATATCGTATGAGATTGTCTAGGACTGACGACCCTAGAATGGATCACCATTTGGGAATTGATATGAGGAAGGTACCTTAGCTTCCCAATCCTGCTGTATGAAAAGGACTAATAACAACTTAGTAATCATGTTCATGCATCGCATTGCATGTGCTTTGGCGTCGTGGAGCACTGCGGGAGGTTGTCATGCGTACCATAAGATGAAGACGCTGAGGGAGTGCAGGCAAGAGCATGCATCATTTCTACATATATCCTTGCATTAACAAGAGTAATCAGGACATGCTTGATTGTATTGCCTTATCATTACTGCTTGATTGAATTGATAACGTGTTAACTTTTACTGTATAGTTCTACTGAGTTGATCACTTACTCTCACATTCTGGGACGGTGTTTCAACACCAACCAGACTCTGTCTTAGATGCAGATGATGATGCGACCCCCGAGGCAGAGTAGGAGTATGAGGATGATGAGGACGCGTTTTCTTTTATGCAGTTCTCAAGCGGGTTCATGTGAGCTGTGTCCTGAGCTACGAGGATTCTGGGTTTCTTTTGTAATGGATAATTTCATTTTGATACTTATATTTTGAAACAAACACTTGTAATTATGACCTAGCAGAGCATACATATCTCAGGGACTTATATAGATATACATATATGTTTCTTTAGTCTTCCGCTTGCAGATTTCACCTATCCCTGGATTATGTTTGCAGTTTGGCTTAATCTACTCCATGTTTTATGCACTCATACAGACAACATACATCCATCATTGCATATGTTGCATAAGTGATGTTTTGAAACTCGGGAGCTGAGTTATGCTTGACCCCCGAATTTTAGGGCATTACATTAGAGCATAAATCTATAAGAAAACTGAAATGATGCACTCACCATGAAGAATTAAAGAGTTAGGTTCGACTAGTCGTGCTTCGGCCTATTGGAGAAGAAGGTGGAAATGAGGAAGAAAGACTTTTTCCTCAAATTAAAAGGATCCTGTGCGCTACACGATTGGTCATGGGACGTCCTCGACTGGTCGTGTACCGACTAAAATATGCATTTTTCATATAATTTTGAAAATTAAAAAAATAAATTAACAATTATATAATCTATAATACAGAAATGCATGATTAATCAATTTAAATTGAACATTCCAAGATTAAATTATAATTTATTAAACCTGATTTTGTCGAGCGGTTTAGTGAAAATGTCAGCAAGTTGAGTCTCGGTCGGAATGTATTCCAATGAAATAGTCTTTTCTTCCACTAATTCATGAATGTAGTGATATCTAATGTCAATGTTCTTGGTTCGTGAATGCTGGATTGGATTTTTAGATATATTTATCACACTGGAATTATCACAATATAAAATCATTGAATTCTAAACAATTCCGTAATTGCTTAACATTCTATTCATCCATACAAGCTGAGTACATGCATTTCTAACTGTGATATATTCAGCCTCAGCAGTTGAGAGTGATACGGAACTTTGCTTCTTGCTTAACCAAGAAACTAAATAATTTTTGATATAGAAACAACCACCACTGGTTGATTTCCTATCATCGATATTTCCAGCCCAATCAGCATCAGTGTACCCAACCAACTGAACACTAGTATCAGATGGATACCAGAGACCCAAATTTACAGTATTATGACATATTGAATAAGCCACTTAACAGCAGTTAGATGTGACTCATTAGGGTCAGATTGATATCTAGCGTAAATACCAACACTAAAAGCAATATCAGGTCTACTTGCAGTTAAATAAAGCAAACTGCCAATCATACTGTGATATAATTTAGGATCTACATTTTTACCTATAGAGTCTTTTGAGAGTCTTGAAGTTGTACTCATAGGAGTATCAAAATTTTTCCCATTCTCAAATCCGAACTTTTTAATCAAGTTCAAAGAATATTTAGTTTGAGAAGTAAAAATACCATCAGGTTGCTGTTTTACTTGCAACCCTAGGAAATAATTTAATTCCCCAACCATGCTCATTTCGAACATAGATTTCATTAAATCTGCAAACTCAACAGTCATGTTAGTACAGGTAAATCCATAAATAATATCATCAACGTCGATCTGCACCATTAAGATATCATTACTATGTTTCTTAACAAAAAGAGTCTTATCAACACTTCCCATTTGAAAATTATGACTTAGTAAAAACTTAGTTAATTTTTCATACCATGCCCTGGGAGCTTCTTTCAAACCGTAGAGAGCCTTTTTAAGGTGATAGACATGATCAATGTTCTTAGGGTCTTCAAAACTTGTTGGTTGTTCAACGTAAACTTCATCATGCAGATCGCCATTTAAGAAGGCACTCTTTACATCTAATTGATAAATTTTGAATTTTCTAAAGTAAGCAATGGATATGAATAGTCTGATTGATTCAAGACAAGCTACTGGGGCAAAGGTTTCATTATAATTAATTCCTTCAATTTGAGTGTACCCTTGAACAACCAGTTTAGCCTTGTTTCGAATTATATTACCAAGTTCATCAGACTTATTTTTAAAAATCCACTTAGTTCCAATAATATATTTATCTTTAGGTCTTGGAACAAGATACCAAACATCATTTCTCACAAATTGGTTAAGCTCTTCTTACAGTGCTATTATCCAGTTTTCATGAGTAAGAGCTTCTTTTACGTTTACCGGTTCAATCTAGGATGTAAAGCACATGTAGTTACATATATCTTCTAGTTGTCTACGAGTGCGCACACTAGTGAGAGGGTTTCCAAGAATTTGAGTGGTTAGATGATCTTTAACAGTCCTCAGTTTAGAATTAGTTTGATTTGATGAAGTATCTGGTTTATCAATTAAAAGAACTTCATTATCTGAACTTGAGGTAGGTGTATTCAAGTGATCATCAATGACCACATTAATGGACTCTTGAATAACATCGATCCTCTTATTAAGTACTCGATATGCTCGACTGTTCAAAGAATATTCTAAAAAGATCCCTTCATCACTTTTAGTGTCAAACTTGCCTAGATTTTCACGGTCACATAAAATATAATACTTGCTACCAAAAACTCGAAAGTATTTGGCAGTAGGCTTCTTATCGAACCACATTTTATAAGCTGTTTTATCATAAGTTTTACTTGTATAAACCCGGTTGATTATGTAACAAGCAATATTTATGGCTTCAGCCCAAGGATTTTTAGGGAGCTTCATACTATTCAACATTACATTAGCCATTTCTTAAAGCACTCTATTTTTTCTTTCAACAATTCTATTTTGTTGTGGTGCTTTAGGTGCAGAGAATTTATACAGTATTCCCTGATCACAACAGAATTTCTCAAAACTGATATTCTCAAATTCTGATCCATGATCACTACGGATCTTACAGACTTGAGAACCATTTTCCATTTGTATTCGTTTGAGAACTCGTTTTACTTCATCAAGGGTTTTTGATTTATTCCTTAAGAAGGTTACCCAAGTAAATTTGGTATAATAATCCACGATCACCAATATGTATTTTTTGCCACCTCAACTCTCCGTCCTGGTTGGTCCTATAAGATCCATGTGGAGAAGTTCGAGAGGTTTAGATGTGGCATTAGAGTCCACCTTTTTGTGAGCACTCTAGTTTGTTTATCAATCTGGCATTCGCCACATATTTTGTCTACTTTCTACAATTTAGGTAGACCTCTTATTAGTTCTCTTTTCCTCAATCTATCCAGATTGCGGTAGTGTACATGTCCAAGGCGTTTATGCCATAATTCAGTCTCATCGGTATAGACCATGTAACATGATTGATTAGATGAGCTGGAATCACTAACAATATAGCAGTTTTCAGAAGTTCTACAACCAGTTAATATTACTGAACCATTTTTGTTTAAAATTTCACACCCTAGGTTAGAAAATTTAACACTATGATTTTTATCGCATATTTAAGATATGCTTAATAGATTGTGTTTTAACCCTTCAACATATAAAACATTCTCGAATAAAGGAAGGTTAGAAAGTTGAACCGTACCTTGGCCAATAATCCTACAGTTACTACCATCACTAAATGTGATTGAGCCATCAGTCATGTCTTTAAGAGTTGTGAATAGACCTTTATCACCAGTCATATGCCTTGAGCATCCACTGTCTAAGTACCACTTTGAATGACTTGAAGCTTTGAAAGCCGTGTGGGCAACCAAGTAACTTTAGGAATCCATTTCATAACTGTTTTAGGTTTAGGTGTATATTTGGTCTTCTTGTATTTGTAATTGATGTAAGAATGACCTATTGAGTTAGATTTTAAGAGCTCCTTAAGCAAATCAACTATTTTTTCAGCTAAAGGGTTTCGATTCTAATTTTTATAGTTAATATGATTACTTTTAGGTTTGAAAGACTGAAAAGTTTTAGCATTTTTAGAAAACTTTTGATTTAGACTATTCTCTTTTAAGTTTGAAGACTCTCCTTTCACAAACTTAGGAAGAGTATTCTTCTGTTTAAGAGAAACATTTTTATCATAGCCCAAACCAGATCAGCCGCCACATTTTCTTGATCCAGACAAAAGTTTTTCTAACTTTGGATCACCTTGAGCATACCTCCATGTATCCTTTAAATTCAATAGTGAAGAGACTTCAAGTTTAAGTTTTTCATTTTTAGATTTTAGATTTTCAATCAGGGAAGTTTTGAAATCTAAATCGCATTTTGATTTTTCAAAACAATCTAAAATGTGGGATTTTTCAAAAACAAGAGAATCAAAATTTTCTTTTAGTTTTATAAACTTTTCTTTTTGAAGTTTTAGTTTTACAGCAATTTTACAACTTTTTCAAAAACAAGAGAATCAAATTTTTCTTTTAGTTTTAGTTTCAGGGCATTGTAAGTATCTTGAAGATCTTCTTCATTTTCATGATCACTATTCAGATTTTCTTCACTAGTTGAATCATCATGATTTGAAAAAGTGAACTTGGCTAGAGTCATAAGGGCTTTAACTTCATTGCCCGACTCGGTTTCAGAATCTTCAGATTCAGAAGAGGCTTCAGTTCCAGAAGATTCGTCCCAAGTAGCCAACATTCCTTTCTTTTTAGGTTTGTCCTTTTTAGGACACTTGTTCGCTAAATGCCCATATTCTTGGCAGTTGTAACATTGACTATCTTTTAAAGATTTCCAAGCTTTGGATTTAGATTTAGATCTTTTCTTATCATTTGATTTTTGAAAATCAACCCTCTTTTTACTTTTGAAAATATTGTAAAACTTTTTCGCTAAAGGGCCATATCATCTTCAGAATTTTCTAAATCAGAATTTTCTTAAGAAATACATTTAGAAGATTTAAGAGCGATGGATTTACCTTTAGGAGCTTTAAAGTTTAACTCATAGGTTTGTAAAGAACCAACTAGTTCTTCTACCCTCATATTGTCCGTATCACGAAGTTCCTGGATCGCAGTTACCTTAGAATTGAACTGTTCAGGAAGTGAGCGTAGTATCTTTGCACACACTTTACTTTCTGGGATTTTATCACCAAGAACCCACATAGAGTTCACAATGTCATTTAATCTAGTATAGAAGTCCATGAACATTTCATTTTCCTCCATATGTATTTCCTCAAATTTGGTTGTGAGGATTTGGACTTTAGATTTCTTGACAATTGATGTTCCCTCGTGTGTCATTTCTAAAATATCCCAAGCTTTCTTTACAGTATCACATGATATAATTCTTTTGAATTCATCTAGTGATAGTGCGCAAGTGATTGCATTTAATGCTTTTGCATTGGCACTACTCTCATTTTTCTGAAGTGTGGTCCATGAGAAATAAGGTGTTACTCTCATAGATTTTGATCCATCGATTCCAGTCACTTCAGTGGTAGGAGGGGTCCATTCAGTCACTGTGTCTTGCCACACACTCTCATCCATGGATTTTAAGAAAATTCTCATCCTGGCTTTCCAATAGGCATAATTGGAGCTATCAAATGGTGGAGGCCTAGTGATTGAAAGGCTATCAAAATTTGACATCTTATAAATAGCTTAGATCGATTAGCTCAGGAAATAAATCTAAAAATATAACAATTAGAATGAGCTATTAGGCTCTGATACCACTTAAAAAGGCCTAGCTATTAGTCCTAGAGGGGGGTGAATAGGACTATGCCAAATTAAAACTTTAACAACAGAATAAAACAATAAGATAGCTAAGTAAAAGAAAGATAACAATCCACAATACAAAATGAAAAGCAACCTCAAATTCTAGTTGTTCTAAGGACAACCTTTCACCATAAAAACTAAGGGTTTATAGCAAGGACAAACTTACTAGAACAATTAGAGAAACAAAATCTCAAACTACAAAGGAAATAAAGAAAATAGCGAGAAAGAAATTCTAAGCTATTACAACATTCCCCACAATGCTTAAAATGTAAATATTACAACATTCACAACCACACATACAACCCACAAACTTGAATGATAAAAGATATAGAAATTAAACAAACATTCAAATCATAAGACTCAAAGAATTATAGTGATTCGCCTGTGTGTTCACCAACTGTTAAACAACAGCCACACAGCTTGCTACTCCACTCCTAATATCCTCACACAGGGGATATTAGCGTTCACTATGAAAATAGGTTTGTCCAGGTTCACCTAAAACCCTCACAATTGTGTCTTTCAAATGGGCTCACACAATTCAAAAACCCCACACTCTAAGTTTTCCGGCTCTCCTCAGATAACTAACACAATAAGATTTTTCTAGCTTAATCTCAAAAGAAACCAAAATAAAGGAAATTTATACAAATGTAAAATACCTGGATTTCTCCTTTGGTTGCAGCCCAGAAGAACCAAGTTGGAGTAAAAGTTTGAATATAGAAGTTCAATGTCCAATACTCACTTTAAAATCGTTCTAAGTTCTAATTGATTTTAAATTAAACCAAGTCGACTAGCTCTATTTGATTTTGATTCCAAGAAGTGGAATATCCCAATTCCTCTTTCAAATCAGATTGAAATACAGAAGCAAAATTAAATATGAAAAGCTAACAAAAGAGAATTTAAATATGCACAATGTAGCTTAAAAAGAATACAAACTTATCTCTCAAAGTGATGCCTTGATTTTAGTTGAATTTGATTATCAAACTCTGAAATTCATGCTTTATTTATAGTTACAGAAATCGCACCTGCGACTGGTCCTGAGGACACTACGACTGGTCGTAGGACCAACAACATTTTGAAATTTTGAGGGCGATCGGATAAAACCGTTCTATGACTGGTTGAAGGCTATCCATGACTGGTCGTGAGTCCTCCATGACTGATCGTGACATGCCCACGACTGGTCATGAGAAACCGGAATTGATTGCTGGAGTTTGAGTCATAGCTTTTGGACTGATCGAGGATGAATCGTGCACTGTTCACATGACTGGTCGAGCAAACTCTAAGACTGGTCGTAGCTCAACTAAAAAATTTTAAAAATTTGCAACAACTTAGACTGGTCTTGGAATTTCTTGGACTGGTCGAGCCAGTTCTAGGACTAGACGAACAGATTTCAGGACTAGTCTAAGAACAGACCAAACACTTATAAAATGATTCAATTTGAATTATGTATATAAAATGACCTACCCTAAGGTCAATCTAAGGTCATTCATACATTAAATGTGAAGTATGGACATTGAGTCTTCATTTCTTCAGATGATGGTTGACCTTTGAAGATTATGAAGCTTGAGATCTTAACTCTTGATGTAACTTGAATTTGAGATCTTCTAAAGCTTGAATTTGAGTTATACTTCATCTTGAGTTGTACTTTATCTTGAGTCTTGAACAAGAACTTGTCTTCTGATGTAGCTCTTTAAAGACTCTGAACTTTAAAGCTTACATAAGTGGACAATGTACTTGACATTGCATTTCTTGAAGTAGATCTTCGTTCTTGACTTGAAGCAATGTGATGCAGTGCTTTGAACATATATATATTAATGTCCTACAAAAGACATAGATTGTGGTTTTAGCACTACAAAATTTGACATTTAATGGGAACAAATAACCATTGCACTTACAGCAAGGCAAGCCAATAGGCTACGGTGCCAACACGCTCAGTGATCTTGAAAGGTCCAATAAATCTCGGGGCAAGTTTGCCCTTCGCTCCAAATCAAACCACGCCCTTCATGGGTGAGACCTTGAGATACACTCTATCCCCAATAGCGAACTCCAAGGGACGACTCCGACGATCACTAAAACTCTTCTGCCAGTTCTGGGCTGTGTGCATCCTCTGCTAAATGATATTGATAGCCTCTGATATCTACTGCACAAGCTCAGGACCTAGGAGACGCTACTCTCCAACCTCGGTCCAACAACCCGGTGATCTGCACAGTCTGCCATATAGTGCCTTAAAAGGAACCATGCAAATGGTCGCCTGATAGCTGTTATTTTATGCGAACTCAGCCAATCGTATATGCTCATCCCAGTTACCCCCAAAGTCAATCACAGAGGCCCGAAGCATATCCTCAGGGATCTGGTTGACCCTCTTGGTCTACCTATCGGTCTGTGGATGATACACAGTGCTGAGCTGCAAAACAGACCCCATCACTCTCTAAAAGCTCCTCTAAAATTGAGATGTGAACCTCGGGTCTTGGTCAGAAATGATCGAGACTGGAATGCCGTTTAGTCTCATAATCTCCTCGATGAATAATCTCACAAGCCGGTCCAAAGACTAGGTCGTACGAATCATAAGAAAATGTGCCAACTTTGTCAGACGATCCACGACAACCCAGATGGCATCATGACCGATTTGAGTCCTCGGCAAACCCAGAATAAAATCTATCGACACGTGCTCTCACTTCCACGTCGGGACGCTCAACGGCTGCACTGGAGAAGGGGGTCTCTGATGATCGGCCTTGACACGCTGGCATGTGTGACACTCAGTTATAAAACTAGCGGTCTGGTGCTTCATCTCAGCCCAAAAATACTGTCACCTAATATTGCAGTACATCTTCGTCGAGGCAGGGTGGATAGAAAACTGTAGTCATAAGATCTCTACGTAACACTGGAATATCCGTGACACATAATCGGCCTCTGAAGCGAATTCCACCATCAGAACCAATTTTCCAATCTGACTGACTCTCGGATGCTATGTAACGCCCCGAAAATCGAGGGTCGAGCAAAGGCTCAACTCCCGAGATTCGATGCATCACTTATGCAACATAGATAATGATGTTTAAATGTTGTCCATGTTAGTGCATTAAACATGAGTGAGATTATCCTAAAATAACATATCATACTCCAGGTGCAAATAAGTTAAGCAAGCGGAAGACTTAAGTACTTAAATTATAACATAAAGGTGTTTCACCATTCAGAGTATGAATCTGTTCCATGCTGAGTATATACATGTGTTTGTTCCAAAATTTACAAAATGTCAAAAATGCAACTGTCCATCTAAACCATGTAACCCTGTAATCTCGTCGATTCAGAACAAGGTCTACAGAGACTTGCCTGATAGCTGAATGTAGGAGAACTCCTCCTCCTTATTGAAGAAGTTTGGCTCTGTCACAAAAGCCTTGGCATATCCTGCATCTAAATCAGAGTCCGGTTGGTGTTTTAAAACACCATCCTAAGGTGCCAGTGAGTGATCAACTCAGTGGTACTATAAGGTAAAGGTTAACATGTTATCAATTCAGTCAAGTAGTAATGATAAAGCAGTACAATAATCATATCTTAAGTACTCTTGTTAATGTAGCAATGATATGCGTAATGATGCATGCCCTCGCTTACACTCCCTCAGCAACATCATCTCACAATCGCGCATGGGAAACTCCCTAAACGTGCGCTTCCTCGCCAAAGCACATGCAATGCGGTGCATGAATGTGTTAGCCGAGTAATTTATTAAGCTTATTCATACATCAGATTCGGGAAGCTAAGGTACCTCCCTTTATATCACTTACCTAAAAAATGATCCATCTAGGGTTATCAATCCTAGTTAATCACATACAATAGGCAAGTTGTAGGGCATCACCCCTGATGAAAAGCAGTGGATAAGTAAGTTCATGAGTTCACACTCGAGGTCACTACGGAGAGGCTCGTCACCTCAGCGTAGGCCTAAATTTATACTCAAGGTCACTATGGGAGGCTCGTTACCTGAATGTAGGCCGATAGCTCGAATCCGGTGTCCCATAAACCACCATATTCGGCTCATGAGTTTGGGTTGCTCACTGGTCACTACAGGGAGCCTCATCACCCCAGCATAAGCCGACAGCTCGACCACGGTGTCCCATACACCACCATGTCTGGCTCATGAGTCTTAGTGGATCTTGGTACCATGGTTATACGGGCTTTACATTGGTAAGTGGTACCTTAGATTCAAGCAGTAGTGTCCATACATGGTAAACACACAATAGGCTAATCGGGTTATTTGACAAGTGTGATTCGTACGAGCGCACGTTGAATTG
This sequence comes from Magnolia sinica, assembly GCF_029962835.1. Lineage (NCBI taxonomy): Eukaryota > Viridiplantae > Streptophyta > Magnoliopsida > Magnoliales > Magnoliaceae > Magnolia > Magnolia sinica. The sequence continues at coordinate 45,715,788 of NC_080580.1, forward strand.
ATCGACATGGAATGCATAAGTATTCAACATGGCCTAACTACTGCGGACAATCAACGTACGACTCAGATTCATCAAACGCATCTAATGTGGTAAAATTACTTCGACCACTCCATCGAGAACCGTTACCGATTGCCTGAACTACGTAGTAGTCCTAATCATACTCAAATGCAATAAGTAGACATATGTGATAATCATAACAACATTTAGCAAGACAATTCAAATATAATAATCATTTGAGCATTTTATCAAACACATAGAACATGTTATTATACATAGGCATTTTATACATAAATCACATATTTGAAATTAAGGCTACAAGAAGGAATTTATACATATAGATAAGGTAGTTAAGAATCCTATCTCAACACCCTTGTTGGAAGCGATTTATCAGACAATTTCTCATTCAGACATTTTATCAAACACTTAGCTACATAATACTTTATACACAAATTAAATTAGATATAACATACATCGTAACTAAGATCATATGACAGCAATCAAGTTAGACATAAACCATTGCTAACATTGAAAGCCTTGAAAACCATAACCTAAACATTTATAGCCCGTACCTTTCGTCGGTTTGCTCGTTACGAACTCGGTTTGTACACTACATCTCCGTCTACAGCATAAAGGCTACATAAATCATGAAATAGGTTAGTTATTTCGTCGATTCCTCTATTTGGATTCCTAAAACGAGATTAGGGTTAGGATTTCTTACCCAAATCAGAGTCAGAATCACCGATGTAGCGAAATGGGAGAGATGATTCGGTACGTGGAGTGGTAGGAGTGAATCCCAGCAACGATCTACTGATCCCTGTCTCTTCTCCTCACTCTTCTCTCCTCTTTTCTCTCTTCTCTCTCCTAGGGTTAGAGAAATTCGTATGGAATGAGAGATGGGTGGGTTAAGGGCTTTAAATAGGCCCAAAAGTGATGTCAATGGCCCTAGGGCCATGGTATACTTAAGGTATAGCCAAAGGGTGTCTGTTTCGGGCAAACAGGACTCATCTGGAGGCCCCTTTCTTACCTAAGTCATGGAGTAAATTTCCTAACCATGGATCTAAGCCAGGTTAAGGTTTTGGTCTGATGAAATTTGTATATCGACCGTGGAGGACCCGTTTCAATTCAACGGTCGTCGTCACTCGATCAGGGCCACAAGTATACTGACATGTGTAAGGAAATTTCTCTAATCCAAGGGTATAGTTTGGTCAAAATCTAACGGTCCGAAGTCTTTAATTTCTCCCATAAGCAAATGGTCCAATTCACTTAAGTTTGAATTCATTTTCTAAGGATATTCGTGTTTCTCACACACTTTGCTCAGGGCTAAAGTTGTGCGTTTCTGGATACCATTTGGGTTCGATTCCGGCGATGCTTGTCAAGCCCAGTATGATGGTTATAACCTTATAGTTTCGCAGTAATCGGACTTTCGATGCGTGGTCCAGGCCTTATACAAAATTTCAATGTGATCCTAAGAACAACTAGGTTTTGAGATTGCTCCTAAGTTTTTAGGTAATATTGAGTTAGCGATTCTAATGGTTTTGGATCTTGCAGTTCGTATAGATAGTAATTTAAGATAATTCACCGATTAATTTAATTTATCACTTAATTAATTTTTGTCTAATCTCTAAAGGATTCAGTCATTAAGGATTTCAGCCTGAGGTGGTACTCGGGTCTTTGTGCAGATTTTTTCGAAACATCGCAATCTACCGTCCTTACAAAATTTTTTTTTTCTCAAAATTAGTATTGTTTCATACTCCTCGAGAATTTGAGGGTAGTTCTTACGGACTTCGGCTTCCGTTTCCTAGGTCACCTCTTCCTCAGTGTGGTGTGTCCATAATACTTTCACAAGTGGGATAACTTTGCTGCGCAACACTTATTCCTTCCTATCCAGAACACATGTTGGCCGCAGTACATAGGTAGCATCTTCACTTAACTACACCTGCTCCCACTTGATAATGTGAGTAGGATCAGGAATGTATTTCTTCAACATCTATACATGAAATACATTGTGCATGCCTACGAGTGGTGTGGGTAAGGCGAAGCGGTATGTTACCATACCCACTCGGTCTAGAATCTGGAATGGGCTAATGAATCACGGCGTAAGCTTCCCCTTCTTACTAAAATGAAGAACTCCCTTCATTGGGAAAACCTTAAGAAATACATGGTCCCCCACTTCAAATTCCAACCGTTGCCGTCATGTATTGGCGTTACTCTTCTGTCTGCTCTATGCTGCAAGAAGTCGATGCCTGATAATGTCAATCTTCTCAGAGATTGTCTGCACTAAATCTGGGCTAATCAGACTTCTCTCGCCAACTTCTACCCAACAATGAGGTGTTCTACATGGGCGCCCATACAGTGCCTCGTAGGGAGCCATGCCAATGCTTACTTGAAAGTTGTTGTTATAAGCGAACTCTATATAGGGAAGACAGTCATCCCAACTGTCTTTGAAATTGAGCACACATGCCCGCAATATGTCTTTTAACACCCGATTTACCCATTCTGTCAGCCCTCAGTCTGTGGGTGGAACGTGGTACTGAACTTCAGTTTTACCCCCATTGCTTCTTGGATTCAAGTCCAGAAGATAGATGTGAATCGCGTCTTGATCCGACACAATCTTCATAGGTACTCCTTGCATACATACTATCTTCTTGATGTACAGCTTGGCTAAATCATCTACTGAGTTTGAGACTTTAATCGGGAGGAAATGAGCCGATTTCATCAATCAGTCCATAATCACCCAAATGGAGTTATGTCTCTTCCTCGTCTTTAGTAACTCGAAAATAAAATCCATAGATATGAAGTCCCACTTCTATTCAGTTATGGGCATGGGCTGAAGTAAACCAGGAGGTTGGCGATGCTCAACCTTGACCTGCTGGCATGTGAGGCAACAGGGTACAAAATCTGTTATGTGGGCCTTCATGTTGTCCCACCAGTACGAACGCTTCATATCTCGATACATATTTATACTACCATGATGCATCGCCATCTTCGAATTGTGAGCAACTTCTAGAACTTCCTTCCTCAAGTCATGGAGATTTGGAACACATAGGCGGCCACGATAATGTAAACTCCCATCCGAACCAACTCTCCATTCAGAGTCTCCATCGTTACTAGCTCGTTTCCTCATCTTCACCAACCATTCATCTTCTCTCTGAGCCATAATGATTCGATCATCAATAAGTGGCTGTATACGAATATGTACGATGCTCACGAACAGATCCTCTACCGTAAGCTTCTGTTCGAAGTCTCGCACAAACTCTACCATGTTCCATTCTTCATTCATTAGCGGAGCCGCAAATTCTATTATCTTGCGGCTCAACACATCTGCCACAAGGTTGGCCTTGCCAGGATGGTAGGAGACCTCAAACTTGAAGTCTTTCAAGGTTTCTATCCATCGTCGTTGCCTCATATTCAGGTCCCTCTACGTGAATATGTACTTGAGGCTCTTGTGGTCGTAAAAGAGTTCGAACTCCTCTCCGTAAAGGTAATGTCTCCAGAGCTTTAATGCGAAAATGACCGCTGCCAATTCTAGGTCATGCACAGGGTAGTTTTCTTCGTGTTTCCTCAACTATCGTGATGTATATGCAATCACACTATCATTCTGCATTAGAACATAACCTAAACTAACACGAGACATGCCAGTGTATATCATATATCTGACCCCTTGCTCTGACAATACTAGTACAGGGGCGAACGTCAGCTTGTCCTTCAATTCCTGAAAGGCTGCTTCTGCCTTCTCATTCCAGGCAAACTTAAGATCCTTTCGTGTGAGCTGAGACAACCGCTTGGATATCTTGGAAAAGTTCTTCATAAACCAACGGTACTAGCCAACAATTCCCGAAAGCTCCTCACTTCTATAACCGAACCGGGCTGCTCCTAGTCTTGCACTACAGTTACCTTAGCAATGTCCATAGCTATTCCTTCTTTGGACACATGTCCCAGGAACTTGACTTCTTCTTTCCAGAAGTCGCATTTCTTGTATTGAAAAAATAATTGGTTCTTCTTGAGAGTATCAAAAACTGCTCGCAAGTGCTCTTCGTGATCCTTTCGGCTCCTAGAGTATATCAAAATGTCATCTATAAATACGATGATGAACCTGTACAGGTACAGCTGAAACACCCAGTTCATGAGGTCCATGAACACTACTAGTGCATTTGTGAGTCCAAACTACATCACAAGGAATTCATAGTGCCTAAAATTGGTTCTGAATGCTGTTTTCTGCACGTCATCATCCTGGCACGTAACTAATAGTATCCAGACTGTAAGTCAATCTTCGAGAAATACTGTGCCCCTTTCAACTGGTCAAACAAGTCATCTATCCTGGGCAAAGGATACTTGTTCTTAACTATCACTAGATTCAACCTGTGATAATCAATACACAATCGCAGTGATCCATCCTTCTTCTGAACAAACAAAATAAGTGCTCCCTAAGGAGATACACTTGGTCGTATGAAAGTTTGAATCCAATAATTCATCAATCCATCTCCTTAATTCCTCCATTTACATGGAGGCATGAGATATGTAGGTAAGGAAATGGGTATCGCACCAGGCACGAGGTTGATAGTAAAGTCGATCTCGCACCGAGGAGGTAGTCCAGGTATTGTCCTGAACACGTCTGTAAAATCTCAGACTACATACATGTTCCCAAGTGTCAAACCATCAACATTCTCCAACAAGGAAGCATAACAACTAACGCGATAATACTAACTAACCTGAATTGGGAAAGTAAAGGTCGTGCCCTCAGGTCCATGAGCTGTCACCACTCTGGTATCACAATCGATCTTTGCCTTCATCTCGGTGAGCCAGTCCATACCGAGAATGACATCATAATGACATAGTGGGGCAACACTCAGGTCAATGAGCACTGTTCTGCTTCCTAAGTCTATCGAGCAACCCTTACAAATCTTAGTAGAATCTGAAAAAGTTCATGTGGCGGTAAGGAGTCTCACCCCAATCATAAGAGTAGTTTTCAACACTAGTCGCTTGACTGCTGCGCATGATACTATTAAAATAGTGGACCCGGTGTCCACCAATAGGAAGACTGGTGTACCTTGGATATGTATTGTGACTTCGAAAGCCAATGGTGCTGCGGTTGTTGTCTCGGATGCCTCAGTTGCAAGTGAGTGCACATGAGCCTATTGAGGACAATTTAGTTGCGCTGCTATTGGCCGTTGAGGCTGCCTACTTTGAGGTACATTCAGTCTGTAAGAAGGTTGTGCTGGCGGTACTAATCGTACAGGGGGAGATGAAATAACTTGTGGCAATTGACGGTTGATCTTTTGAGGAGGCGTGAAGTTGTTATCCCTTATCTTGGTAAAGCAATAAGTGTCTGTATGGCCCAACCTCTTACAGTAGATGCACCTTAGATCAGATTGCCTAGGCTGTGTTGGTGGAGCCATGAGCTTGGGAGGCGAATCTGCACGTGGTCTCTTGCCGAGGAATGGTCGGTTCGGCAAGTCAAGTCAGAGCCTCGGGCCCATGGGCACACATGTACGGGACAATCTATCTCCATCCTGCTCAGCTTATCTGGACATACTCACTAGCTTAGCATAGTTAGGAATGCTAGCATAACACATCTTCGTGTGGATTTCAGGTCGCAGACCCTTGAAAAACCGCCGCATCTTCATCGGCTCATCTACTAGTATCAACGGAGCATATCTGACTAGATCTGTAAAGCGGTTCTCATACTCTGCCACGGTCATCCCTCCCTATCGGAGGCAAAGAAACTCACCCTCCTTTTCATTACGTTAAGTGAGGGAAAAATACTTCCCATGGAAGCGAGTCTCAAACGCATCCCATGTCCATACGTATTCAAGGGCAACTATTCGTAGGATGTTGTCCCACCAGAGACTAGCCTTCTTCTCAAACATATAGGTAATCAACTCTACTTGCTCTGCCTTAGTGCAGTGCAGTGGCTTCAGCATCTTAGCGATACGGTCAAGCCAATATTCGGCTTCCTCGGGCCTATGAGTGCCTGCGAAGGTGGGAGATCAGAACGCTAAAAGCGTTCAAATAAACCGTAGGCATTCATATTCCCAACAAGCTGCACAGGTGGTGCAGGCGGGACAATATTCATGTTCTGGGCAAGGGGCCCCGCGATCGTGGTCCAAACTTGCTGCTGTTGCTGTATTAGAAGCATCATCTGTTCCAATCTATTAGGAAGAGGATTCGCCTGAGGCATGCGTGGCATCAAGGTAGACGCACGGTTCTGTTCTAGAACCGGTGGTGCACTAGGTGTTGGCCCATTCGTGGGGCCAGTGGCCAGCTGAGAATCTGGCAAGGTATCACTAGTAGGGCCTAAACTGGGGTCCATGTGGCTATTGCTTAGGGGAGGTGCCCCGTTAAATGATCCGCCAAGTACGAGCCGTGCAGTGATCCGAGTGATCTTAGGTGGCATTCCCTATATACAACATAGGGTGTAACCCGTGTAAGATTTTAAATGACAACATTAAAAATTTTCCAAGCATTCTACACATTCCAAATCAAAAGAAGCTTCATGCATTTCATTTAACCAAAATTATCATAATACATAAGATGCAGTCTTACATGGATCATGACAGAAGATGCATGTGAGCTAACCTAACAAAAGCTTTAGAACTAACTATTAATATCCAACTAAGCCAATAAGGGATATTACATAGAAAGTAAGGAACAAAATAACTCAAAAGATGACTACAACATATGACTAGTCATCCGAATCTGGTGATGGTGGAGGAGCACCCTTGTCTTACATACAGCATAAGAGAGCCTTCAAGGTGCGAGACACCTTCTTAAATTTCTATTTCACATAAGCCTGATTCTCTTCAAGCTTTTACTTCAGTTCGGCCTGGGTCTTCTTGACCTCTTGTCTCAGGGCGGCTTGGTTTTCTTCAATCTGTGCCAGACGGGCTTCCAGGGTAGCCTGATCACGGCGATGCTCATGTGTAGTAGTAGGAGGTCCCTCATCAAAACCTTGGGCTTCCTCTTCTTCTTCACTTCCTTCTTCTATTTCATTTGCATCCTCTTCTTCATTACTTTCATCCTCTATTCCATTACTTTCTTCCTCTTCACCGTCCTCTTCTATCTCATCCCCACTCTCATCGAGTCGAGCTTGGCGTTGTAGTGGCCCAATACCCATGTTGTTAAGTGTAGTGTCATTAATGAAGTGGATCGGCGTGAACTCATCCATATTAAGTCTGTAGCCAAACTCACGAGCAATCTTGCATATAAGTCGGCCAAATGGGAGTGAAACATCTCTCTGAAAAGGCCTAGCTATATGTCCTAGAGGGGGGGTGAATAGGATAATGCCAAATAAAACTTATAACAGTGGAATTAAAAAGAATATGATAGCCAAAGTAAATCACAATGTAGGAAAGTAAAACAGCCTCAAAATTTAGATCTTGAGAGGTTGATACAAATGTTGTTTTAAGGACAACCTTTCACCAAAAACCAGAGTTTATGGTAGGACAACCTTATTTCTAGAAAGATCTTTGTATCAAATCTCAAACCAAAGAGGAATACAGAAATAAATACAAACTGAATTGAAATAAATTGTAATCACAAATGTATTGTTCTAGGGACAGCCATACACCATAAAAATGGCAGGGCAACCTTGCTGGAACAACTTTTAAAGGAAATTGAATATCAAGCTGATAAAGGAATAGCAGAAAATAAATTCTAAACTATTACAAAATTCTCACAATGCTTGAATTAAATGATTACAACATTCACCACCATATATACATCCCACAAAAGAATAATTAAAGATCAGAAGTATAAATCATTCAACCACAACACAAGGGATTATAGTGGTTCGCCTGTGTGTTCACCAACTATTAAACAACAGCCACACAGAATGCTACTCCACTCCTAATATCCTCACACAGGGGATATTAGCGTTCACTAACAAAATAGGTTTTCCCAGGTTCACCCAAAACCTTTACAATTGTGTCTTTGTCTGTGGGCTTACACAATTAAAAAACCCCACTCTGAGTTTTCCTGGCTCTCCTCAGATAACCAATATAACAAGATTTTTCTGGCAAATCTTGAAAGAAACCAAAACAGAAAGGAATTTACAATTAAATGTAAAATACCTGATTATCTCCTTCGTTGTAGCATCCCGGTAGAACCAAATCAGAGTAGATGATTGAATGTCCAAGTTCAATGTCCAGTACTCAATTACAATGGTTCTAATTCTAATAGATTTTAAATTAAACCAAATAGGGCTTGCCTTAATTGATTTTGATTCCACAGAAAGGGAATAACAATTCCTCTTATCAAATTAGATTGGAATAGCAGAAACAAAATCAATTAAATAAAGCTAAGGAAAGAGAATATTAAATAAGCACACTTAGCTTAGATGGAACACAGAATTATCTCTCAGAAGTTCGACGAAGATTGGCTTGAATGGATTAATTAATTTGATGATTTCTTCTGAGATTCGTGCACTTTTTATAGGTGAGTAGATCACGTCTTCGACTGGTCTAGGGAGCTCTTCGATTAGTCGAAGCAATAACAGATATTTGAAAAATCAGGCGCGATAAGCTTTGACCGTTCTACGACTGGTCGAAGGTCTCCTTCGACTGGTCGAAGAACCTGAAAAACATCGCTGGATTTTGAGTCGAAGATTTTCGACTGGTCGAAGATACAGTCGACACTGTTCCTTCGACTGGTCGAACAGTTTCCTGGACTAGTCGAAGCCTAACAGATTTTATCCGAAAATTTGTAACAAACTCACAATTGATCGAGGAATTTCTTAGACTGGTCGAAGCAACTCTAGGACTAGTCGAAGAAGGCCTAGGACTAGTCGAAGAACAGACTAAACTCATGTAAAATAAACATTCGACTTATGTATCCAAAGTGACCTACTTCTAAGGTCAACCTAAGGTTAGTCAAACCTCAACCATGAAGTAAGGACATTGAAACATTAGGAACTAGTGACCTTGAAGTATGAGCCTTGAAGTCTTGATGTAGTTCAATCTTGAAATCTTGATGTAGCTCAATCTTGAAATCTTGATGTAGCTCAATCTTGAAAGTGTCTTGAGTTCTTTACAAACTGGCTTGTACTCTTCTTGAAGTCTTGCAGCTTGAGTCTTGTCTTGTGAGCAGTTCTTGCATTCAAGATTGATCATTGTACTTGTGAGCTTTGCTTGTTGTGAGCTTAGCTTGTTCGTGAATGTTGATCCTTGAGAGAGCTTCAATTATGCAAGTTATATATAACAGTGATTTTGGCACCTCAAATTTGACAACAGACAGGGATATAAACTATAGCACTTACAATCTCCCCCTTTGTCAAATTAATGACAAAACGCATAACCAAGATAAACATAAAGTAAAACAACTGGTTAAAGAGTTATGAACCAGGTCATATAAACTAGCTTACTTGCAAGTTTCATTCAACTAGTTCAAACATACTCCCAGTTTTTCAAGTAGTTCAAACATACTCCCCCTGAGTAACATAACCAATGCTACTCCTCTCACAATCATATCATTAAGAACAAATCATTCTCCCCCTTTTTATCACAATATGACAAAGGAAACAACAATAAAGGAGAACTGAATAAAGGGATATATGAGAGTAAACATGAGGAGTTATGAGAGTATAGTAAAACAGAGATAGAGATACTCAGCATAGCTTCACATAGAATAAATATCCAGCATAAAACATAGATAGTATCCAACTCAAAATCAGTCAACCAAGTGCTAAGTTATAAAGTTATTACAGACCAGAAGTCTCATATAAACTAGTCAGAACCAGAACCAGATGATGGAGCAGGAATAGAGGGATCAAGTTGGTGCATGCCTTTGTTCAATCGCCTAAGATATTTGCGCATGTACTTGAATTGTAGATCATGAGCAACAGACATGTTTTCCATCTTTACATTTATATTCTCAAGTTTATCCTCTAATGCACTAAGACGAGCATCAACATCAGATGGTTCAAAATCTAGATCATTTGTTAAGTCAGAATCCAGTTCCTCAAAAATGTCATCCATATTAATGTCATCACCAGCTTCTTCATGACCACCAACACCACCACCACCTTGTTCAGGAAGTAGATTTAGTTTCATCTTATTGATATTAGTATTGTTGAAGATCGGATGATGGATAGGTGCCTCATCAACCGGCATATCGACTAACATATGTGTAGCCAATACAGTCATTAAATAGGCAAAAGGAATGTCACTATGACCAGGATGGAGTCTAAACTGAAGAATGAAATGACAGATTAAGGATGGTAAACAAATCTGAGTACCATTGGAAATAGCATGGATAACAGGAACCATAAACGAAGTCAAGTCAGTTTTATTACCCGAACGAGGATACAGATTAGACACAAAGATTTTGTAGAGAATTCTGTACTTGGGTAACAAATACCTTGCGGGAAGCGCATTCCCTTTTTGTGTCCATTGAACATCCATGTTGCACAAATCTCTAGTGAGCATGCGTTTTTCAGACATTGAGGGTTTATCAGTTAAGTTATGGATTGGAATACCCTCATCATTCACAGGAATGTCCATAAGGGCTGAAATTAAATGACGATCAATGTCAAAAGGCCCTTCTCTAGTAGATATTTTAAAAGTTAAATTATCCTGTGAGAAAGCACTAATACATGTAAACATGGATTGGGCAATGGACCAGTATGCAGGCCCACTCCAATGTAATAAGTTAACCAACCTACAGCTTCAAGCATAGGAAGGATGTCAAAAGGTGCAATATGATTAACATCAACATGATGTTCAACAATAACATTACGTAATCTAACGTCCCTAACATAAGATGGATCATCATTGGGAATAAGAAGATGACGCTTAGAGATAATGGACGATCTGGAGGAAGAAGAAGGACCACGAGAAGTAGTTTTTCTACCTCTAGAAGCCATTTGCAACAAGGATATCAAGGAAATAAGAAGTTGCAAAGGATTGAGAAGTGGGTTTACAAAAAATAGATTTTTCAAAATTCAAACCCCAAATCTCAATGAAATCCAAAATACAAAGCTTAAAGCTTGAAAAGTAAACAATCTAGACACAAATCTGCAAGAAAAATGTGATTTGGAACACTAACTTTGAAGAACATGAAAGATGGGTTCGACAAGTCGAAGCTCAGCTCCTTAGAGAGAAAAAAATGGAATGAGGAAGAAAGCAAAAATTCTCAAATTTTAAGTGATTCCCGAGTTCTACGACTGGTCGTGGATATCTACGACCGGTCGAAGGTCGACTGGTCGAGTATACTCACGACAGGTCGAAGAATGTCTAAAAATTCATATTTCTTACAAATTATACAAAAATTAGAATTCAATCTAGCAAAAATATACACTATAATACAAGTAGGCATAAATAATCATTTTAAAATGCACATGCCAAGATCAAATTTCATCTTTTTGAACCTGCTTTTATCGAGAGGTTTTGTGAAAATGTCAGCTCGTTGATCTTCGGTAGGAATATATTCTAGAGATATAACTTTTTCTTCTACTAATTCCCTTATATAATGAAATCTAATGTCAATGTGCTTAGTACGAGAATGCTGAATAGGATTTTTTGAAATATTTATCGCACTGGAATTATGACAATGTAATAACATAGAATCCTGTTTAATTCCATGATCACTTAGCATTCGTTGCATCCAAACAAGCTGTGTACATGCATTACCAGCTGCGATATACTCAGCTTTAGCTGTTGAAAGTGATATAGAATTTTGTTTCTTACTAAACCAGGAAACTAGACAATTTCCAATGTAAAAACAACCACCACTGGTCGATTTTCTATCATCTAGATTACCAGCCCAGTCAGCATCCAAGTACCCAGCTAATTGGACACTGGTCTCATGAGGATACCGAGACCGAGATTAACCAGTATTTGCGACATATCTAATAATTCGCTTGAGAATCAAGTGAGATTCTTTTAGATCGATTAATATCTTGCGCAAATACTAACACTTAGAGAAATATCGGGTCTACTCGTACTTAAATATAACAAACTACCAATCATACTCCGATAAAGTTTTAAGTCAACATTTTTACCATTAGAGTCTTTTGAGAGTTTCAGGGTAGTACTCATAGGAGTATCGAAATTCTTGCCATTCTCAAATCCAAATCTCTTGATTAGATTCAAAGCATACTTAGATTGAGAAATGAATATTCCTTCAGGTTGTTGCTTTACTTGCAATCCAAGGAAATAAGTCAATTCCCCAACCATGCTCATTTCGAACTGTGATTTTATCAAATCTGCAAACTCAGTAGTCAAGTCAGTACAAGTTGATCCATAAATGATATCATCAACATAAATCTGTACCATTAAGATATGATCATTATATTTTTTAACAAACAGAGTTTTATCAACAGATCCCATTTGAAAATTATGACTTAAAAGAAATTTCGTTAGTTTCTCATACCATGCCCTAGGTGCTTGTTTTAATCCATAAAGTGCCTTTTTAAGCCGATATACATAATCAGTATTTTTGGAATCTTCAAAACCCATTGGCTGTTCAACATAGACTTCTTCATGTAAATCGCCATTTAGAAAAGCACTTTTCACATCCATCTGATAGATCTTTATCTTTCTAAAACATGCAATGGATATAAATAGTCTGATAGATTCAAGACGTGCTACTGGTGCAAAAGTTTCATCGAAATCAATCCCTTCAATTTGAGTATAACCTTGTACCACTAGTCTAGCCTTGTTTCTAATTATATTTCCACACTCGTCAGACTTATTTTTGAAAATCCATTTTGTTCCAATGATGTGTTTATCTTTAGGTCTTGGTACGAGATACCAAACATCATTTCTTACAAATTGGTTGAGTTCTTCTTGCATCGCAACAATCCAGTTCTCATCAACAAGAGCTTCTTTTACGTTAGATGGTTCTATTTGGGATGTAAAACATACATAATTACATATATCCTCAAGTTGTCTATGGGTGCGAACACCGGTGAGAGGGTTTCCAAGAATTTGTGTGGTTGGATGATCTTTAACAGTCCTCAACTCAGAATCAGTCTGATTTGATGAAGTATCGGGTTTATCAATGATTAGTACTTCATCATTATCTGAATTAGAAATTGGCGTGTTTAAGTGATCATCAATGACAACATTAATGGATTCTTGAATCACACTAGTCCTTTTGTTCAGAACCCTATAAGCTTGACTGTTTAAGGAATATCCTAGAAAAATACCTTCATCACTCTTCGTATCGAATTTTCCCAAATTTTCACGATCATGTAAAATATAGCACTTGCTGCCAAAAACTCGAAAGTATTTAACAGTAGGCTTTTTATTGAACCACAATTCGTAAGGCATTTTATTATTATCTTTGCTAGTGTAGACTCGGTTAATAATATAGTAAGCTGTGTTGACTGCTTCAGCCCAAAGATTTTTAGAGAGCTTCATGCTATTCAACATGACATTAGCCATTTCTTGAAGTACCCTATTCTTTCTTTCTACAATTCCATTTTGTTGTGGAGTTTTGGGAGCAGAGAATTCATGTAATATTCCTTGGTCAGTATAGAACTTCTCAAAATTGCTATTCTCAAATTCAGATCCATGATCACTACGAATTTTACTGATTTGAGAAGATTTTTCAGTTTGAATCCTTTTGAAAACTTTTCTTACTTCTTCAAAGGTTTCAGATTTATCCCTTAAGAAGACTACCCAAGTGAATCTGGTAAAGTCATCAACTATTACTAGGATATACTTTTTCCTACCATGACTTTCTGTTCTGGTAGGTCCTATCAGATCCATGTGGAGAAGTTCGAGTGGTCTTGATGTGGTATTTGAATTCACCTTTTTCTGTGAGTTCTTTGTTTGTTTGCCTATCTGGCACTCACCACATATTTTATCTAATTTCTGAAGTTTGGGTAAACCTCTTATAAGTTCTCGTTTGCTCAATCTATATAAATTTTGATAATGTACATGTCCAAGACGTTTGTGCCATAAATCAGTCTCGTCTGTATGGACCATGTAACATGTTTGATTAAATGAGCTGGATTCGCTAATAATATAGCAATTTTCAGACATTCTACGTCCAATTAATATTACAGAACCCTTATTATTTAGTATCTCACAACTTTGATTAGAAAACCGAACATTATGGTTATTATCACATATTTGAGATATACTAAGCAAGTTATGTTTTAAGCCTTCAACATATAAAACATTTTTAAACACAAGAAGATTAAAAAGTTGAACCGTACCTTGGCCTATAATCTTGCAGTTACTACCATCACCAAATGTGACTAAACCATCAGTCATATCTTTCAGATCCGTGAATAAAGCTTTGTCACCTGTCATATGCCTAAAGCATCCACTGTCTAGGTACCACTTTGAATGACTTGTTGCTTTGAAAGCAGTGTGAGCAACCAAGCAGGTAACTTTAGGAACCCATTTCATAACTGTTTTGGGTTTAGGAACATAGTTGGTCTTCTTTTGTGTATATTTGTAGGAATGACCTATAGAGTTAGATTTTAAGAGCTCCTTGAGTAAATCAACTATCTTTTCAGCTAGTGGATTTCGTTTCTGATTAAAGTTGACATGGCTGCTTCTAGGTTTTTGAAAAGTTTTTAAATTTCTAGAAAAATCTTAATAAGTACTTTTCCCTTTTGAGTTTGAGGACTCTCCTTTAACAAACATAGGAGGAGTATACTTTTGTTTAGGAGGTAGATTTTTATCATAGCCCAACCCGGATAGATCGCCACATTTTCTTGATCCAGATAAAAGTTTCTCTAACTTTGGATCACCTTGGGTATATTTCCATGTGTCCTTTAGACTCAGAAGAGAAGATACTTCAGTTTTAAGTTTCTCAATTTCAGATTTTAAATCAATAATTAGGGAGTTTTTGAATTCCAAATCGCATTTTGATTTTTCAAAACAATCTGAAATTTGTGATTTTTCTAAGACAAGTGATTCAAAACATTTTTTGAGTTTAGAAAACTTTTCTTTTTGAAGTTTAAGTTTGACAGCAATTTTACAACTTTCCTTATATAGGGCATTGTAAGCGTCTTGAAGATCATCTTCATTTTCACATTCACTACTCAGATTTTCTTCACTTGTTGAGTCATTATCTGAAAATGTGAATTTGGCTAGAGTCATAAGAGCTTTAACCTCATTGCCCGACTCAGTTTCAGAATCTTTTGATTCAGAAGAACCTTCAGAATCAGATGATTCATCCCATCTAACCAACATACCCTTCTTCTTGGGTTTGTCCCTTTTAGGACATCTATTTGCTAAGTGCCCATATTCTTGACAGTTGTAAAATTGACTATCTTTCAAAGATTTTCGAGATTTGGGTCTAAACTTCTTTTTATCATTTGATTTTTGAAAATCAACCCTTTTCTTGCATTTGAAAATCTTGTAAAATTTCTTAGCTAAAAGAGCCATATCATCTTCTGAATCAGAATTTTCTTCTGAATTACATTTACAAGATTTTAGTGCGATAGATTTACCTTTAGGAGCTTTAAAGTTTAACTCGTAGGTTTGTAGAGAACCAACTAGTTCTTCTACCCTCATATTATCCGTATCACGAAGTTCCTGGATCGCAGTTACTTTAGAATTGAACCGTTCAAGAAGTGAGCGTAATATTTTTGTACACACTTTACTTTCTGGGATTTTATCGCCAAGACCCTACATTGAGTTTACAATGTCATTCAATCTAGTGTAAAAGTCCATAAACATTTCATTTTCCTCCATATGAATTTCTTCAAATCTGGTTGTGAGGAGTTGGACTTTAAATTTTTTTACAATTGTAGTAACCTCATGTGTCATTTCTAATATATCCCAAGCTTGCTTTGCAGTATCATAGGAAATGATTCTTTTGAACTCATCCGGTGATAGTGCGCAAGTAATTGCATTTAGTGCTTTAGCATTTACACTACTCTCACTTTTCTGAAGAGTGGTCCATTGGTAATATGGTGTGACTTTCATAGATTTTGAACCATCAACCCCAGTAACTTCCATGATAGGAGGTTTCCATTCAGTTGTTGTGGCTTGCCACACACTCTCATCCATTGATTTGAGGAAGATCCTCATTCTGGCTTTCCAATAGGCATAGTTGGAGCCATCAAAGGGTGGAGGCCTAGTGACTGAAAGGCTATCAAAATTTGACATCTTAAATAGCTTAAATCGTTAGCTCAGGAATTAAATCTAAGAATAAAAAAGAGCTATTAGGCTCTGATACCACTTGAAAAGGCCTAGCTATATGTCCTAGAGGGAGGGGTGAATAGGATAATGCCAAATAAAACTTATAACAGTGGAATTAAAAAGAATATGATAGCCAAAGTAAATCACAATGCAGGAAAGTAAAACAGCCTCAAAATTTAGATCTTGAGAGGTTGATACAAATGTTGTTCTAAGGACAACCTTTCACCAAAAACCAGAGTTTATGGTAGGACAACCTTATTTCTAGAAAGATCTTTGTATCAAATCTCAAACCAAAGAGGAATACAGAAATAAATACAAACTGAATTAAAATAAATTGTAATCACAAATGTATTGTTCTAGGGACAACCATACACCATAAAAATGGCAGGGCAACCTTGCTTGAACAACTTTTAAAGGAAATTGAATATCAAGCTGATAAAGGAATAGCAGAAAATAAATTCTAAACTATTACAAAATTCTCACAATGCTTGAATTAAATGATTACAACATTCACCACCATACATACATCCCACAAAAGAATAATTAAAGATCAGAAGTATAAATCATTCAACCACAACACAAGGGATTATAGTGGTTCGCCTGTGTGTTCACCAACTGTTAAACAACAGCCACACAGAATGCTACTCCACTCCTAATATCCTCACACAGGGGATATTAGCGTTCACTAACAAAATAGGTTTTCCCAGGTTCACCCAAAACCTTTATAATTGTGTCTTTGTCTGTGGGCTTACACAATTAAAAAACCCCACTTTGAGTTTTCCTGGCTCTCCTCAGATAACTAATATAACAAGATTTTTTTGGCAAATCTTGAAAGAAACCAAAACAGAAAGGAATTTACAATTAAATGTAAAATACCTGATTATCTCCTTCATTGTAGCAGCCCGGTAGAACCAAATCAGAGTAGATGATTGAATGTCCAAGTTCAATGTCCAGTACTCAATTACAATGGTTCTAATTCTAATAGATTTTAAATTAAACCAAATAGGGCTTGCCTTAATTGATTTTGATTCCAAAGAAAGGGAATAACAATTCCTCTTATCAAATTAGATTGGAATAGCAGAAACAAAATCAATTAAATAAAGCTAAGGAAAGAGAATATTAAATAAGCACACTTAGCTTAGATGGAGCACAGAATTATCTCTCAGAAGTTCGACGAAGATTGCTTGAATGGATTAATTAATTCGATGATTTCTTCTGAGATTCGTGCACTATTTATAGGTGAGCAGATCGCGTCTTCGACTGGTCTAGGGAGCTCTTCGATTAGTCGAAGCAATAACAGATATTTGAAAAATCAGGCACGATAAGCTTTGACCGTTCTACGACTGGTCGAAGGTCTCCTTCGACTGGTCGAAGAACCTAAAAAACATCGCTGGATTTTGAGTCGAAGATTTTCGACTGGTCGAAGATGCAGTCGACACTGTTCCTTCGACTGGTCGAACAGTTTCCTGGACTAGTCGAAGCCTAACAGATTTTATCCAAAAATTTGTAACAAACTCACGACTGATCGAGGAATTTCTTAGACTGGTCGAAGCAACTCTAGGACTAGTCGAAGAAGGCCTAGGACTAGTTGAAGAACATACCAAAATCATGTAGAATAAACATTCGACTTATGTATCCAAAGTGACCAACTCTAAGGTCAACCTAAGGTCAGTCAAACCTCAACCATGAAGTAAGGACATTGAAACATTAGGAACTAGTGACCTTGAAGTATGAGCCTTGAAGTCTTGATGTAGTTCAATCTTAAAATCTTGATCTAGCTCAATCTTGAAATCTTGATGTAGCTCAATCTTGAAAGTGTCTTAAGTTCTTTACAAACTGCCTTGTACTCTTCTTGAAGTCTTATAGCTTGAGTCTTGTCTTGTGAGCAGTTCTTGCATTCAAGATTGATCCTTGTACTTGTGAGCTTTGCTTGTTGTGAGCTTAGCTTGTTCATGAATGTTGATCCTTGAGAGAGCTTCAATTATGCAAGTTATATATAACAGTGATTTTGGCACCTCAAATTTAACAACAGACAGGGATATAAACTATAGCACTTACACTCTCCTAAAGGCACGTGCGGTCTGTATTATCTGTAGTAGGGCGAACATAGGCAGACACAGCTTGTCTCCCTGCCCAGCTCTATACAAGAAGTCCACCATCAAATGAGTGCATTCGATACGGTTGCCCCACCTAGGATACACATTATATGTGAATATGTGGTGGAGCAGGCGAAAATTTTTTGTCAGTTTGGTCGATGGGAAGCAATTGCCTCACTTCCAGTGAACCAGTCGGCCACAAAGAAACTGCGTGCTACAATCTCTTTCTCACATATTCTTGAGATGAGATTCGTTAGCATCCACTTCACCACGTTCAATCCCCATAATTCGGGCCATCACACTTACATCAATTATGGCTTCCCGCCTTCCTATGGGAATAATGAACTATAGAGGCTCCAGTAGTGGATCCCGAATGTGGGCGTAGAAGGCTCAGATAGTGCTCTCTCATACATGAGACTTGCCTTCAAATATGGGACCCCACTTAGAGTCCAATAAGAGGTCCATTACCGGATATAACCCAAATAGTCTTTCGTCCATATGTGCTTCAAACACAACCTTAAGGCCATGAAACTTACCATGTCCAATGCCCACCGGTAGTACTCTTTCGAGTGGAATATGGTGATCGATATCCCACTTCGTCCGTTACTCTCGTGTGGCGCTTGTACTTGCTTCTGCGCCCGGTTTCTCCCTTGGACGGGTTGGGCAGCTAGGCCCGGCTTCATCCATGGACGCCCTTCTCTTTTCCATAAGAGAAAGGAGTGTCGAAATGGAAAAGATGGCAGTGACAAGCTCAAAAAGAGCCTTGGAGGTGGAAAAGCTTGAGGATAGGATGGATGTGGGAAGTTTGAGAGTTATAAGACACAAAGATGCAGGCTTTGTGCTCAAATGAGAGGAAATAGGGGAAATAGAAGGTGGTAGGAGATGGGTTTTGAGGAGAGGTGGGTATGTAATGAAGAAGATGAAAGATGAAGTGTATGAGAGAGTGGATTTGCAAGAGAAAATGAAGTTTTTGGGGGTTTAGAGGGTTGGAAGAGGGTGAAATGAGCAAAAATACAAAAGGGGAGGGGTTTTGGAGTGGCCCCACTCGTAGACGCCCCCCCCCCCCCCCCCACACGTATGTGGAGGGTGGCAGGCCGCCGGACCAACGGGCCTGCCACGGCCCATACCGCGGTCGGCGCGGTGCCGCCGCCCCTAGGCGGTGGCCACCCCCCTCCCAAGGTGTCGAAAATGTGTGAGGGACCCCCTGGGTCCCACCAATTTGCATGGTTTGGGCCCCCTCGTCCGTTTGAGGCGGTTTTGGGTCCCAACGAATGCGTATTCACACTTTCTGGTTCATTTGAGTATGAGATGCGCTGAATTATCATCTAAACCCATCGATTGACAGTCTAGAAAGGAATTGGGATCATTTCACATGTTCACAGATGTATACAGATCACATTTTAAGGGTCAGTTTCACCCGTCGGTGAAACTTGGGATCCTATGATCATTTTTACGTTTTATCGCCCCTACCTAAGTTAAAGTAAGTCAGTGTGCGTCATGTTACCATAACCCAGGTACAGTCTAATCCAAATTATGCTCTGATACCAACTTGTAACGCCCCGAAAATCGAGGGTCAAGCAAAGACTCAACTCCCGAGATCTGATGCATCACTTATGCAACATAGATAATAATGTTTAAATGTTGTCCATGTTAGTGCATTAAACATGAGTGGGATTATCCTAAAATAACATATCATACTCTAGGTGTAAATAAGTTAAGCAAGCGGAAGACTTAAGTACTTAAATTATAACATAAAGGTGTTTCACCATCCGGAGTATGAATCTGTTCCAGGCTGAATATATACATGTGTTTGTTCCAAAATTTATAAAATGTCAAAATGCAATTGTCCATCTAAACCATAGAATCCTGTAATCCCGTCAATTCAGAACAAGGTTTACAGAGACTCGCCTGATAGTTGAATGTAGGAGAACTCCTCATCAAAGAAGTCCAGCTCCGTCACGAAAGTCTCGGCATATCCTGCATCTAAATCAGAGTCTGGTTGGTGTTTTAAAACACCGTCCCAGAGTGGGAGTGAGTAATCAACTCAGTGGTACTATAAGGCAAAGGTTAACATGTTATCAATTCAGTCAAGCAACAATAAAAGAATCATATCCTAAGTACTCTTGTTAATGCAGGAATGATATGCATAATGATAATGCCCTCACCTGCACTCCCTCAGCGACGTCATCTCACGATCACGCCTAGAAAACTCCCTAAATATGCTCTTCCTTGCCAAAGCACATGCCATGTCGTGCATGAACATGTTAGCCAAGTAATTTATTAGGCTTATTCATACAACAGATTCGGGAAGCTAAGGTACCTCCCTTTATATCACTTACCCAAACAATGATCCATTTAGGTTTGTCAATCCTAGTTAATCACATACGATAGGCAAGTTGTAGGGCATCACTCCTGATGAAAAGTAGTGGATAGGTAAGTTTATGAGTTCACACTTGAGGTCACTACGGAGAGGCTCATCACCTTAGCGTAGGCCTAAATTTATACTCGAGGTCACTACAGGAGGCTCGTCACCTGAACGTAGGCTGACAGCTTGAATACGGTGTCCCATACACCACCATATTCGGCTCATAAGTTTAGGTTGCTCATTGGTCACTACAGGGAGGCTTGTCACCCTAGCGTAGGCCGACAGCTCAACCATGGTGTCCCATACACCACCATGTCCACCTTGTGAGTCTTAGCAGATCTTGGTACTATGGTTAAATGAGCTTTCATTGGTAAGTGGTACCTTAGATTCAAATAGTAGTATCCATACATGGTAAACACACAATAGGCCAATCAGGTTATTTGACAAATGCAATTGGTAAAAGCGCATGTTGAATTGATCAGCATAGAATGCATAAGCACTCCACATGGCCTAACCAATGCTGACAATCCACGTACGACTCAGATTCATCGACGCATCTAATGTGGTGAAACTAGTTCGACCACTTCATCGGAAACCCTTGCTGTTTGCCTGGACTATGTAGTAGTCCCAATCATACTCAAATGCAATAAGTAGACACATGTGATAATCATAAAAGCATTTAGCAAGACAATTGAAATACAATAATCATTTGAGCATTTTATCAAATACATAGAACATGTTATTATACATAAATCACATATTTGAAATTAAGGTTATAAGAAAGAATTTATACATATAGATACAATAGTTGAGAATCCTATCTCAACACCCTTGTTGGAAGCAATTTATTAGACAATTTCTCATTCAGACATTTTATCAAACACTTAGGCTACATAATACTTTATACACAAATTAAATTAGATATAGCATATATTATGGCGAATCCTTCCATAAAGGAGTTCTCATACACACAACAAACACGTATTCTAGATTAATAGTCATGGCTAGCATAAATCATAATTTCACTTTCATTCAAACATCTCAACAAACACATAGAATGCATTTTATATTCACATAGTGCACACACATGTATAATTTTCTGAATACATCATAACGTAGATCATATGACAACAATCAAGTTAGACATAAACCATTGCTGACATTAAAAGCCTTAAAAACCATAACCTAAACATTTATAGTTCGTACCTTTCATCGGTTTGCTTGTTACGAACTCAGTTCGTACACTACGTCTCCTTCTACAGCACAACGACTACCTAAATCATGAAATAGGTTAGCTATTTCATCGATTCCTCTATTTGGATTCCTAAAATGAGATTAGGGTTAGGATTTCTTACCCAAATTAGAGTCATAATCATCGGTGTAGTGAAACGGGAGAGATGATTCGGTACGTGGAGTGGTGGGAGTGAATCCCAGCAACGATCTACTGATCCCTCTCTCTTCTCCTCACTCTTCTCTCCTCATTTCTCTCTTCTCTCTCCTAGGGTTAGAGAAATTCGTATGGAATGAGAGATGGGTGGGTTAAGGGCTTTAAATAGGCCCAAAAGTGATGTCAATGGCCATAGGGCCATGATATATTTAGGGTATAGCCAAAGGGTGTTTGTTTTGTGCAAACAGGACTCATCTAGAGACCCCTTTCTTACCTAAGTCATGGAGTAAATTCCTTGAACATGGATCTAAGCCAAGTTAAGGTTTTGGTCTGATTAGATTTGTAGATCGACCATGGAGGACCCGTTTCAGTTTAACGGTCATCGTCACTTGATCAGGGCCACAAGTATACTGACATGTGTAGGAAATTTTTTTTGATCCAAGGGTATGGTTTGGTCGGAATCTGACGATCCGAAGTCTTCAATTTCGCTCATAAGTGAATGGTCCAATTCACTTAAGTTTGAGTTCATTTTCTAAGGATATTCGTGTTTCTCACACACTTTGCTTAGGGCTCAAGTTGTGCGTTTCTGGATAGTATTTGGGTTCGATTCCTACAATGCTTGTCAAGCCCAGTATGACGATCATAACCTTATAGTTTCACGGTAATCAGACTTTCGATAAGCGGCCCAAATTCGATACGGAGTTTCAATGTGCTCTCGACAACAACTGGGTTTTGAGACTGCTCCTAAGTTTTTAGGTAATGTTGAGTTAGCGATTCTAATGGTTTTGGGTCTCATAGTTTGTATAGATAGCAATTCAATATAATTCATCAATTAATTTAGTTTATCACTTAATTAATTTTTGTCTAATTTCTAAAGGATTCGGTCATTAAGGATTTCTGCCTAAGGTGGTACTCGGGTCTTTGTATGAATTTTTTTGAGACATTACATGCTACCTCTGCCCGATAACTTTGCAACGATTCATCTGCCTGCTGAGCCTTAATCACCCTTATGACAAGAGAGGGTTGAATCGACAAGCTCGATAGTTGAACGATAGAAGACTGCAAACCGATCTTCAAGTCATATGCTGCCACATCCTCAAGCATCTTCCACTCTTGAATCATCATATATGCCAGTAGGCCTCGTGACTGATGGCTGAGGGCATCTGCCACCACATTTTCCTTGCCTGGGTGGTACTGGAGATCAAAATCATAATCCTTCAGGAGTTCCATGCAACGCCTCTGCCTCATGTTCAGCTCGAACTGAGAGAATAGATACTTCAAACTTTTATGGTCGAAGAAGAGCTCGAACTTAACCCCATAGAGATAGTGCATCTACAACTTCAGTGCAAAGACAACTGCTGCCAACTCTAAATCATGCATGGGGTAGTTCAGCTCATGGACCTTATGTTGGCGAGACGTATAAGCCACTGGCCTCCTGTACTGCATCAGGACAGTACCCAAACCAATATGCGAGACATCAGTAAATACAACAAATCCATCACTTCCAGAGGGAAGAGTGAGGACAGGAGTGGACGTGAGGCGGTCCTTCAGCTCCATAAATGTTCACTCACAGGCGTCACTCCAAGCAAACTCTGTGCCCTTCTGAGTTAACTTGGTCAACGGGGTTACAATACGGGAGAAGCCCTCAATGAAACGCCAATAGTATCCCACCAAACCAAGGAAACTGCAGATCTCCAACGTATTCGTAGGCTGGCCCCACTGACGCACTACATCAACTTTTGAGGGGTCCACAACAACACCCTCCCTCGTCACCACGTGACTGAGGAAGTTCACCTCCTCCTGCCAAAACTCACACTACTCCATCTTCGCATACAGTTAGTGGGCACAAAGGGTCTGCAACACAATCTCTAAATGCTGTACATGCTCCTCACGGGTCCTCGAATATATCAGAACATTGTCGATGAATACCATAAAAAACTAATCGAGATACGGATGGAAGACCTCGTTCATCAACTGCATGAATACTGCAGGTGCATTGGTTAGTCTGAAGGACATGACCTGGAACTCAAAATGACCATAACATGTCCTGAAAGCTATCTTCGAAATGTCCTCCTCTCGGACCCAAATCTGATGATAACCGAAATGCAGGTCAATCTTCGAACAGAACTGTGCACCCTGTAACTGATCAAATAAATTGTCTATCCTCGAGAGTGGATACTTGTTCTTGATCGTGACCCGTTTGAACTTGCGGTAATCCACACAGAGCCTCAACGAGTCATCCTTCTTCCCAATGAAGAGTACCGGTGCTCCCCACGGTGAACCGATTAGACGAATGAAACCCAACTCATGCAACTCGTCCAACTGCCACTACAGCTCTCGCAACTCCATCAATGTCATACGATAAGGGGCCTTCGAGATAGTTGCGGTACTAGGCACAAGATCAATCTGGAACTTAATATGTTGGTGCGACAGCAACCCTGGAATATCCTGGAACACGTCAGGTAAATCGCAAACAACTAGCAGGTGATCAACGATCACCGCCATGGGCTCCTCTACTGCACATGACATCAAACGAGATAACGACTCTCCTCTAGGCTCAGCAATGAACTGGAACTTTGGCAAGCCTGGTATATAGAACGTGACTATCCTTGCGTAGTAGTCTAAGATGGTGTGGTACTCGACAAGCTAATCCATACCTAAGATGACGTCGAAATCTGACATCGACAGCACAAATAAGTCAGTAGGTACGAAAATCTCTCCCACCAACATGGGGCGATGAACAGAAGCGACTTAACACTGTAGTCTTCCCTAATGGCGTCGATACGGTCAATCTCTTGTGAGCAAACTTGTCTACAATCTAGTCGAACGATAGAATCCCTCAGACATAAAAGAATGTGAAGCACTAGAATCAAACATAACTTGGGTGATGCATACAGAGGCGGAAAAAATACCCTCAATGACTCCTTCAGATGACTTTGGGTCCTGCTGAGTTGTGTAGAACCTAGCATGAGCTGACTGGGTAGGTGTCTGTCCCCTCTGAGGGTGCTGCTACTACTACTATCGCTGAGGCGGTCGAAACTATTGCCTCTGCTGGTGAGGCCTCGGAGGCTAGTTCTAATGCTGTTGATGAGGGGGCCTCGGTGGTGGGAGCTGTTGTCGCTGCTGCTGAGGAGGCTGTTGTCGCTGCTGCTGCGGAGGCTACTATGGTGCTCTCAGCTACTGCTGTGGATGCTGTTATGGTGCTCTCGGATGCTTCTGTTACTGCGTTTGGGGACAATCCCACCTATGGTGTCCTATCCTACCACATCCATAACAGGCACCGGGAAGCTGCCTCTGAGGTGGTGTTGGGGGTGCCGCTGGTGTTAATGGTACTCTGGTGACTGGGTGGCCTATGCACCTCTGCTCCTGACGACGTTGCTATTGTTGGGAGCTACCAGAGGGGGCCTACCTCTTCCGGTCTCTCCTCTAATCTCGATCGCTTTACGTGTTGGCCCACTCAGTCTCATAAATTTGAGCCCTTCATACTACCACCTAAAAAGTCAGGATCCCATGCCCAACAACATAGCCTCGAAGACTGTAACGTAAGGCTTTCTTGAAATGGTGGGCCTTCTGCTCCTCATCATCAACCAAATACGGCGTGAACCTCGATAGTGCCACAAAATGAGCCGCATACTATGCACCAAGCTCTTGAACTCTAATGCTCGCTACCGATGAATGTGGTCGGGGAAGTATTGCTGGTCTAATCGGTCAATGAAATCCTCTCATGTCCAGATGAAATTAGGCCCTGCGACATGGGTAACGGAGGTCCACCAGTGCTCGGCCTCACCCTAGAGAAGAAATACAACTAACCGGACCTGCCGCTGGGTCGTAATGCCATCGTATCAAAAATCTTCTCCACCTCAGAGGGCCATCTCTCAGCTGCTTTCGGGTCTGGCTCGCCCTGAAAAGGCAGGGGATCGAGTTGTCAAAACTCTCGAAGAAGGGCGCTCACGCGCTCCTACTCTACCTGGGCTTGCGTAACAGTGGGGTGCCTGCCCTGCCCCTGGAGGGCGGCTGTCACAGCCTACAACATTTGATATAGCTGAGAGGCACTCATGGGTAGGTCAGATCCGCACTGGTCTCAGGTGGAGGAGCGACACCTCAAGATGGGGAGCAGGGGTCTCTGGTGGTGGAGTGGAAGTCGTAGGTGATAGAGCGGGAGTCGCAAGTGGTGGAGCGAGAGTCGCTTAGGTCGCTCTCCTGGGCGGCATGCCCTATAGGGAAGAACGAAGGCGCCTATCAACCTTGAAAACTCTCGAAGGCATGCACGTTAAAGGTCTATAACAGAAGATCGCTAAGCTATCAGAACTCGGGACCTAATAATTCTAAACTCATAGCAGAATGTAATGTTGTTCTCAGTTATTCCCAAGTTATGCTTTGATACCAACTTTTGTTACGCTCCAAACTCGGAAACCGGGCTTAAAATTTTTTTATCACCGAATCTAGCGCCGACAGTCTCTGTAGTACCCCATTCTTAGCTCCCGGCACCCATATGCTAGGTTCCGATCCTCGGATCCTACAAGGAGGATTTTCAACATGAATTTATTCTGTAACAAGCATAACCATAAGCATAACCCACGAACAACAACCAATACGCCATCACAAAAACCACTATGATTAAAAACTTTAAGGTACAATGCACTAAAGGGAAATACAATGATAATAGTAACAGAAACTCTTGAAACTCAACTGCACGCTCCTCCTCCTACTAAGCTACGGCTGCATCCTTGCATCACCTGCGCGCATCAATCATGCATAAGCTTACGAAAAGCTTAGAGGGTGGTGAGTGTATGCACAATATAAGCATGCTCAGAATCTAATATCAAAGTAATGCGGAATATGCTGGCAAATCCATGAATACTATCAGCTGTACCAAGGCTATGCGATGCAAGGCATGAATGCTATCGACCATATCAAGGCCATACGATTGAAGGCGTGAATGATGTTGGCCATACCAAGGCCATGCGATGCGAGATGTAACTCAAGCATACCAGTCCTCATCCGAATCCACATATCAATGTAGCTCATCACTAAAGCATCACATGTCAGTACAGTTCTCATGTTGGACAATCACCGGGGTCTAGTACACTCTACGCCAGCTTAGTTCCCCTATCCAAGCACACAACTAGGTAAGTAGAGGAGACATCACTATCCGCTTGCCAATATTGGGCCCGACTGGTCGCTAGCGGACCCATTCCTCAAGCTAGTTAAACTCAATGTAGATAATGCCTGTCACGCCCCAAACCAGGAGATCGGACTCACAGGAATCTCGATTGCTGAATTCGATGCTGATAGCCTCTGTAGTACCCCATTCTCGGCTCCCATCGTCTATACGCCAGATTCTGATCCTAGGATCCTACAAGGAGGATTTTCCAACGTACATTTTTCTCGTAAGAAGTATAACTACAACTTTACCCAAATCACAAAGGCAACATCATCATCACATATCCACTAATATAATCATTTGAATACAATGCTGAAAGAAAAATACATATATAAAAAATTAAAGCTCCAGAGGTCTACTACATGCTTACTGTTAAAACCTAATGCCACCTGCACGCATCTATCGTGCATAAGCTTATAGAAAGCTTAGTGGGTGGTGAAAGTGTGTGAACAGAATATACGTGCTCAGAATGTAATATTAGAGTAAACGGAAATACTGATAAGTCCACAAGCCATACAATAACAGAGTAAGCAGAAATACTGATAAGTTCATAAGTCATTTAGTATCAGAGTAAGCAATATAAATCAGTTATGTAAATGAGGAGTCAAAGAGAGCCAAATATCAAATGGCGAGGGTACAGTGCAATATGTAAATCCTGCTAAGTCCGTCTAGGTCATATAAGTGCAGAAACATAACAACCCAAAATGCTAAATGCTGCGGATGCAATGCAATATGCGGTGCGAATGAAATGAACAAGCTGGAGTGAATTCCGGATGATAGTACGCAGTATCGCAGGCTATGGGGTCCATCACAAGGGACTTCTATCCAAACCAGTCCCATACCTAAATTTGGATAGTCAGACTCAATGTGGTAAACTCCTGATCTCAGGTTAGTAGCCGCCCCAACGAAAATCCTGGCCATTACGAAGGTACACGTAACAAATAGTTAAGCACCACCCGCCTGAGTGAATAATGAATGAATGAATGAGTATGCAACTCCTGCTCAATAAGTCTACATATCAGCACCATACGTCTCTAGGATCATCACCGGGGTCTAGTACACTCCAAGTCGGCTACCGCCCCAGCCGGCCGTGTAGCCCAGCAAGTGGAAAAGACTTCACTACCCACCTACCAATAGTATACCAATGCCTACCCGGCTCGTCGATAGCGAACCCATTTGAGAGCTGGTCAAACTCAGCCTATCTTATAGCTCCCTCACTCAGGCAGATAAGGCCACGCCCCCTCCCAACTGACCACGACACAGTGGGCGACTCGACCTACTAGTATTCGACACTCGAGCGCTCATGTATCCACTCGGTCTAGACGTTAGGGCGTCTCCTAGCCTCGGAGGTTTAAGGACTTCCACCCACGGACATCTAAAGTGTCCAGATGCTCAAACCAAACATTTTTAGTGTCCCACCTGGCCATCCACGACATGCCTATGGAGGTCACAACCCTAATATCGCTAGGGTAAACAATAATCACAATCACACAATGCAAGATGTATGACTCATGTAGTCCAATCATGCATCAATCCTGCGTATATCATGCGCTCATGTGGGATAACTTCACATATTAAGGAGTTTCATAAACCATCTGTACTATGGCATATGCAACGGTCAAACACATCTCACAATAAACATGCAGATGATGCGTATGGGCATGTATCATGATGTTATGCTATCACATACTCATAATCGGTATCAATAACCAGCATCAACAATCAACCTCGATAATGTGGACATTTAACCAACATTGGCCCCAAGGAATAGCTCACATAGAGCCAAACATATAATGGGCCCACGGCCTCACACAAAGGCCTAATATACAACATAATGGGCCTTACTCAAGGGCCACATATACACAACAGGTGGGCCCTGCTCATGGGCCTCAAATACATGACATGTGGGCCCCACATATGGGTCTTGAATACATCAAATGGGCCATGCATCATGGGCCTAATACATATCACAATGGGCCTTGCTCATAGGCCATGAATACATCACAATGGGCCTTGCCCATGCGCCATAAATACATCACAATGGGCCTTACCCATGGGCCTCAAATAATCACAATGGGCCCCATCACATAGACCTCCTATTCATCACATTAGGCCTTAAACACAGGCTGCATATACATCACACAGGCCGAATACACATCATAATGGGCCTCAACTATGGGTTGCATATACATCATATAGGTCTCGACAATCGGCCTTGGCAATCGAACTCGGCCTCAATAATCAGAATCGACACTTGAAATTGGCCTCGTTACTTGGCCTAAACAATCAGAATCGGCCTATACAATCAGCCCCGACAATCGGAATCAGCCTATACAATCGACTTCGACAAATCGGAATTGGCCTCGATACTCGGCCTCAATAATCAGAATTGGCCTATATATATCGGCCTTGACAAATTCGAATTGGCCTCGACAAATTCGAATCGGCCTCGATACTCGGCCTCGACAATCGGAATCGGTCATACAATCGGCCTTGACAAATTGGAAGCGGCCTTGATACTTGGCCTCGACAATTGGAATCGGCCTATATAATCGGCCTCGATAAATCGAAATTGGCCTTGATACTTGGCCTCGACAATCGAAATTGGCCTATACAATCGGCCTCGACAAATCGGAATCGGCCTTGATACTCGGCCTCGATAATTAAAATCGGCCTATACAATCGGCCTCGATAAATCAGAATCAACCTCGATACTTGGCCTCGACAAATCAGAATTGGCCTCAAGACTCAGCCTCGACAATTGAAATCGGCCCATACAATTAGCCTCGATAAATTAAAATCAGCCACGATAATCAAAATCGACCCATACAATCGGCCTCGACAAATCGGTCGAACAAGGCCTAAGGGAAGGTCACAATGTGGACATCTAACCATCATCACTCGTCAATGTGGACATTCAACCAACATTGCTCCCAAGGAGTGGTCCACATAGAGCCATACGTATAGTGGGCCAATGGCCCCACACAAGGGCCTAATAGACATCGCAATGGGCCTCATACAAGGGTTACATACACATCACTATGGGCCACATCACATGGACCTCGAATACATCATAATGGGCCTCACTCATGGGCCTCGAATACATCACATTGGGCCGCATCACATGGGCCTATATGTATCGGATGGGCCACGTCCCATGGGCCTCGAATACATCACAATGGGCCACAACCCATGGGCTTCAAACACACAATAGGTGGGCCCTATACAATCAAGTGGGCCTCATACCTAGGCCTCCAATATATCTTAATGGGTTTCAACCCATGAGCCCTAAATACATCTCAATGGGTCTCGACCCATGGACCCCGAATACATCATATTGGACCTTAACGAATGGGCCACAAATACGTCATATTGGACCTTAACGAATGGGCCGCAAATACATCATATTGGGCCATATACAAGGGCCTCATATACATCACATCGGGCCCTTCCAAGTGCACCCTAAATACATTCAACAGGCCATATTAAATGGGCCACAACAACTACACCATTCATCCATCTATGGGGATCATTTTAGAGCATTATCCAAATAATAAATCATATCAAAAGATCATCTAGACCATACCACAAATAACAGTGGTGATAGTGATTAAAAGGTCAGTTGGACCACATCACAAATAATAGTGGAGACAGTGATTTCCACTGTACAAAATTTTACATAGGCCATCATAACATGTATTTTCCATCCAGTCTGTTCATAAGTCACGAGGACCTGAACCAACCTGAGAAACAAATATCATATTGGTCCCAAACTTCTGTGACTTAAAAGGGTTTCAATGGCAGACGTTCAATCTCCGCTGTTTTTTTTTACAGTGTGGTTCCCTTGATAACTGGATCTGTTTTATTTTTTTCATCCCAAGGCCTAAGATGAGCTGATCAAATGGATGAACGGTTTGGATGATTCACATACATCAGGGTGCAGTCCACATACGTGGCCCACCGATCCAACAACTTGGATGGACAGTGTTGATAAAACACACACATCCCAGTGGGGTCCACACCTCCATCCTGACAGGTGGACGAGGTGATATATAATACATACAATAAGGTGAGTCCCACCCCCACACATGTCACACGTGTGGGGTGGGCCCCATGCGCCCAAAAATGGGACGGATGGTAGGATATAACAATACCTTGTGATACACCCATAGAATTTGCTACGTCGATACAGCAGCTTTATAGATGGTGAGGTCCACATAGATGGATGGTTTGGATAAAACCCATGCGGCATGGTGGGCCCACGTCCAATCTGATTGACAGCTGACTATAGAATATATGCATCAAAGGGGGCCCACTGTCCCACCATATGGACGGTGTGGATAAGACCCATACATCACGTGTGGCCCCCCCTCAAAATTGGATGGACGGTTGGGATACAACATGCACATCATGGTGGGACCGCTCCAATGGATGGATGGCTCGGCTATCATGCATGCTGCAACATCCAGCAACTAGATGGTGTAGAAATATACATCATGGTGTGGTCCACGTAGGGACCCACTAATGTATTGTTACATATCATATAATATATTATATATTGTATAATATAATACTATATATTACGTATATTCGTGCTGTGACAGGAGACTACCCATATTCACCATCCAGATGGATCTGGACGATGTATTCTTGATCATGATAAAGGTGGGTCCCACATAGCAGTGGCCCACCACAGTAATTCATATATAATATATTATATTATATTGTAATATATATATATATATATTATATGTATTAAATATACATATGTATATATACGTGTGTGTGTGTGTGAAGCCATGAAAGCGGCAACGTCCAGCGTCCAGCGTCGAGGGATGCTGGACGGCTTGGAAAAAAAGGGGCCTACCTACTATATTAGGCCCCACATGAATGGGCGGTATGGATAGTCCCATGCAACACGGTGGCCCCATGTCAGGTGGGCTACACACACACACACCCTTATCCATACAAGAGGGGGAGAGAGAGAGAGAGAGATCGGTCAGAAGGGGAGGGACCCCGCCACTATAGGCCCTCCCTAAATATAAAGCATACATCAAGATGGGTCCCACTATATGTGGGCCCTCAAATAACAAAATCGACGGTTAGATCACCCACCTAAGGATCTTCTCTTCCTTCTTTTGCTTATAGCCTCTAGAGCTCCAATAGATGGTCTTCAACGATTGAGATCGATCATGGAGGGTGGGATTGGATGGTAGGAAGGTGGGCCACACCAAGCTCTTTTTCATGGAGAGCTTGGACGTCCACCTCCCATGGTTGCGTAGGAGAATGAGAGAGAGAGGTGATGGGAGAGAAGTGATGGGAGAGAGGGATGGTGGAGTGACATGAGAGGTAAGGTGTTTGTTGACTTTAGGGTACTTGTGTAAGAGAGAGGTAAGGCTAGGGAATATTTTGCTTGTACTTGACTTTGATGGATGGATTGATGTAACATTTGATGTGATTGATGAGACATTCTCTTGGGATTTACAACACGCAGCGTTTTCCTCGAACTGAACGTGGGTCCACATCTCCTGGCCCGGGTATCGCCTCAGCATGTAATACGTGGCGTCGGAACCGCGGTGATGACACGGTCGCTAGGGTATAAGTCTCGGGTCGAGCTGACTCTGGAATACGGGATATGATGCAGGGTCGTGCGCAACTACCGATTACAGATCGCGAGTTATCGAAATTCGACCATGAGGACCGCAGAAGCATACAAAACAGTACTGGATAGGACACGAGCCTCACATTGCTCCCTCACTTAGGCGGGTAAGGTCACATCCCTTTCCAACCGATAATGACACAATGGGAGAAGTGACCTATTGGTATATGGCCCTCGTGAGCTCATGTATCCACTCGATCTCGATGTTGAAGTCATCCTCTAATACCATCAGGTTTAGGGATTTTCACCCAGGGACATATATGACACCCAGATGTTAGTAACAGTATTTCTGATATCCAATCCGGCCCTCCACGATGTGCCTATGGAGGTCAAGGCCCTGATGTCACTAGGGCGTATAGTAACCATATCACACAATGCAAGATGTATGATGTGAGACCCGACCCGAGTTTGCATGTGTGCATGTGTGTGTGTGTGAGTATGCATTCCATCCATCTTGACCTTGCAGTCCTACCGGTCGAATCCAGGTGACCCGTGACCCTTAGATAGTGTTTGCGGTCATCCGTGAGCCCAGTCATGAAGACCCGACTCGTATCGAGTTGAGACCTATGCCATTGTGAACGCATCGTCACCGCGGTTCTAACGACGCATCTTGTGTGTCCATCCGATGTGTGGATCATAAGCTGTGTGTTTCATTTATAGCATTTGAGCATGATCATGTGGCCCACCTAGTGTGGATGACACATTTTTTCAAGGTGGCCACCCTCTTTTGTGCAAATTCCAACACACACCACCCATACACTACCTAAACTCACCATATCCTACACCACCCACTACCCATACACTACCCATCCCTACTCTATCCTAGCAACATAGTTTATATCACCATAGGCTATGATGATTTTTCTCTTATCTAGGAGAGAGAGTGATGATTACTCTCCCCCTCTCTCTCTTTTCTAGCAAAGTTCCATACTCTCCCTCTCATTTCTCTCTACTCTCTTCTCTCTTTCTTTCTCTCTTATAAAAAAATTCAGCCCCATTTCCCTCTTCTCCAGCCCCTTCTCCCTCAAATCCTCTCCCATCTAACCTTCAACAATCCATCTCACCCATTGAAACATGTCCCTTAGAGTATGAAGAGAAGATTGATGTAACTTTAGAGTGGGATCCATTAAGGTGGGTGATTATAATTTTTGATCTTATTTTCTACCCTTTGATCTTATTTTTCTTCCTAGATGGATCATGTGGGACCCACCAATCCATGGTGGGGATCCCATTTGATCCCATGGATGTGGCCCTTTGGCCCATCCTACATGCATGTCATGATCCATGATGGGGCCATTCTTCATGGACCCCATCATGATGTATTTAATGATCCACTCCATCTTAAGGTCATCTAGACCCTAAGGATCATGTTGGGATGACATCTCAACCATCCATAGCAATTATAGATCATGCATGTAGTGATTTTATGTTGCATGTACAATCAATGTAGTTGTATGGGTATGATTCATTCTTGGGAGGGCCCATTAGTGGCGGGGCCCTACCCCATGGCCGGATTGTGTTTCTTCTCCATATTTTCTTTCCTATTTTTATGGTAAATCTGATGTATGTGTGGCCCACTTGATGTGCCATGCAACTAGGCCCAAGTGGTTAGATGTCAAGGCCCACCTTGTTGCCCCACATTCTTGTCATGTTTTGGACAGCCTTTGGGCTTGATATTATGGGTGATCTTGGAAGGGGCTTGGGCTAAGAGTTGTGTGACCCATCTAGGTGGACCCCACCCTAAGTAAATGGTGATTTATCTCCCTTTTAATTATTTTTTGGAGTGGTTTGGACAGCAACATGTTGCTGTCCAAATCTGTCTGGACAGATTTTTAGGTTATCTTGAGGCCAGATTTTTGGGCATTTAGAGGGGTGTTTGGTCCCATGTAATATGTGTTTCTTGAAGGTGTGGACCACACCTACAAGTATGCCAAATTTTAGCCCCAAATAACTCCATTTGGTTATCCAAAAGGGTGGGCCAAGAGGGGTGGTCAGCTTGATTTTCTGCTGTGCAGTCCAGCAATGTAGACTATTGTAAACTGAAATTCATAAATTATTTTGATGATGGTGGGCCAAATTTTTAGGTTTACTCTTATTGTATACATGATTAGAGACCTTGGCCCATAATTTCTAGAATTTTGGAGGCCCATGACCCACCCATTGGAATGACCCAAATTCAGCACAGTCATATTCCAACAATACTCCACCCGGTATAGATTGTATCCTGAAAAATTAATTAAAATACTCTGAGTATCCTAAAATCATGAAAATTTATATAAAGGTGGTTCACCCATGTTTCAACCCACCTAAAAAATTTTAAGGCCATTGGAGACCTGTACACACCATGGTGGTGGCTAGACCGGCCTATTACAATATGGTGTCTAGATCAGTCCGATTTTCTGGATAGTCTATTTCATTTAAATAAATTAAAATATTTCTAAGTGTCTAAAAATATTAAAATTTTTTGGAGGTGTGACCCACCTATGGACGTATCACTCTAAAAAGTTTTAGGCCCAACGGACATTCGAGCTGACTGTGGTGCGGCCTGCAAATTTGGGTCAGTTTAGGCCAAATACCCATGCCCATATGGGATGCCCCATGTGGGCTACCTGCTGGACTTTAGTCTAACAGTGTGGCCCACCTACTCTCTTGTATCGTATGATGTAACCCTATGTGGTGGGGCCCTCTGACTTGATAGCTGGACCACTTGGGCTGATGTCCTAATCAAATGAAACAATTACTGGACTTCAATAGGCCCATAAACCTGTTGGGTTAAAAATCCAGCAACTTGTTATAATTATGCTTGGCCTTTGGGCTGAAATTTTAAGGAGTGGGGCCCACCACACTGTGAAGATCTTAGAGGAAATAATTTATACCTTTGGTTCCTTAAATATTGGGCTGAATAAATACACTTTTGAGGCCCATCATAGTTGAATTTAATCGGGTCCATGAATGTAGCTAGCTGTTGAATTCTTTAGGCCCAATTGGGCTGGAACTTTCTAAATAGGCCCATTGAACTCTTGGGCCATTTTTACCATACTATTGTGTTGGGTTAGTGGGCCGGATTACACAAGTAGATGGGCCCTTAGTTGCTCACCAAATCAACTTTAATACTTGGGCCGGGTTGTAGGCCCAACTTACTTGACTAAGAGCATGACATTTGCCCATGTGGTTTAAGTAATGGGCTGCCCACTAGGCCACCACAATATGTGGGATTAGTGGCCTTTATGTTGGGCCCTAACCTTTCCCCTATGGGCCCATAGTGGTATATATGGGTTGGGCTATGTGTGTTTCCCTTGGACCCATGTTTTAGATAGGCCTTGGGCAGCCTTTCTGAAGCCCAACATGAGTGTTTGTGGTATGATTATGGCTGCCCGTTTTGTATTTCTGATGTTGTTTGTACCTTGGGCCTTGATCTATGATCAATTAGAGATGGGTTACCTCTTGGGGACCAATTGTGGTTGGATGCCCACATTGGTGGCCCTAAGGTAGGCCCATAGGCTTCTATGGGTGGTTAAAGGCCCACCATAGACCCTTGCTAGGCCCGTTTCATCTATTTAGGCCCATACCATTGTTCTCCTTAGTCTCGTGGGCTACCCCAGGTATATGAGCCCCCACTAGAGGTTGTATTCCTTATGAGGAATTAGTTAAGTACCTAGACCCTTCATGGTTAGGTAGAGAGTTCATCTTCACCTCATTAGCACCCCTATTCATCTTCATGGCCCACTCCCATATGCATTATATGGATGCTTGGTTGAGATATGATTGGCCATGGTTGTGCCATTGTGTAGGGCATGTTGGTATCTCCTCGAGAGATGGATTCTTGAGATTGATGCATGGTTGATTATGTGATTCATGCATCTGGCATTGCATAGCTTGTGGATATCCTCCCTTACTTTATCAAGGCCTTACCTCCATAGGGGTATTCGTGGATGGCCGTATGTGTGGACACCGAAAATATTAGTTGAGCATACCGGGTGCATAGGATGCCCATGGGTGAAATTCTCAAAACTTCCATGCTACCAAGGATTTTCTCCAACGCTGTGACCGGGTGGAATATATGAGCGCACGAGGGCCTTATACCGTTAGGCTGTGACTACCACTATCATGTAGTCGATTGGATAAGGGTGTGGCCTTATCTGCCTGGTGTGAGGAGGCATTGCTAGGCTGAGTCTGACCAGCTCGTAAATGGGTCCGCTACCTTCAGGCCTTGTTGGTGATTGGCTGTCCACAGGCGAGTAGTGAGGTCTCTTACGCTCATTTGACTGTGCGGGGTCTGCAGAGCAGCAGTCATTCAGCAGTGTAATGGACCCCGGTGATTTCCTTATGATTGGAAATGTACTTGACTTATGGTTTGGATATGAGCACTGACATTAGTTGCATCGCATTAGCATTGGCTGTACAAGCCCCCCTTCATGCATTGCCTTGGTATGACACCCATTACTTGTTGCATCGCATTTATGGTAAGCCTTGGTAAGGCTAGTGATATGCTCATTGATCATGCTTCTCTCCTTATACATCCTACTATTCTTCTGTGTACCATTGTCACACACTTACACCACGCTCTAAGCTTCTATAAGCTTATGCACGATTAATGTATGCAGGAGATTCTAGGAAGGCGCCGTAGCAGCAGAGCATGGAGTAGAGTTGAGCAGTGAGGATGCCAGTGTTGCTAATTTCTCTCTCTTTTCCTTTTATTCTCATGTATGTCCTTTTGGACCTTATGGATGATTATAAAAGTTTAAATTCATAGTGGATTTTGTGATGTGTGCCTTTGTTATTCTCAGATGTACTTGTTGTGATCTTGGGTATTCTCGTATTGGAAATGATTATACTGTTATGAAAATCCTCCTTGTAGGATCTCAGGATCGGAACTTACCTCAGGGCCGAGAATGGGGTACTACGAGGCTGTTGCGGCCCGAGCCGGCCATTGGGTTCCTTGTGAGTCCGGTTACCGAGTCTGGGGCGTGACAAGAGTTGGTATCAGAGCATAGCAAATAATTCTGGAATGACTAAGGATAACATCGCATGTCTACCAAGAACATAGGACTAGTAGTCTCCCGAAATTCTTCCTTTCGCTCCATATTGAGCCTATAATTGTCCTGATTCCTTACATCATCATTATTTTGTAGACGATGCCGCATGGACGTGGCGCCTGTGATCATAGCTCCCGTGGTCATGGCACCCGTGGTCGTGGTGCCGGTGGACGAGGTGCCCGAGTTACCCATCTTACTCGAGCACATCCTGCTTCCATTGTTGAGGATCCAGTTCCTGAGGTCCCGATCCGGCCTGTTCCTCCAGTTGAGCTCGTAGTGCCCGTACCTCCAGCTACTCCGGTTCCCCCACCTATTCCCCCTCCTTAGCCTGCTGTTCCAGTTTCAGAGGCTTCTACTCCACCGGCCGCACCCGTGCCTTCGCCTGAGGTGAGTGCCGCCCCTGCCTTTCCAACAGTACCTATAGGAGCAGAACATTTTCAGCAGTTGATGCAGCTTGTTGCCACCGCATTACAAACCCGTCAGCCAGCTACCACTGAGGTTTCTGGGCAGTCTGACTTACCGCATGCTAGTACGATAGCCCGAGAGTTCCGGCAGCTGATCCCCCAAGGTTTAGCGGTGACCCTGACCCTTCTGCCGCCGAGGCTTGGCACACTGAGGTTGTGAGGATTTTTGACACTATTCAGTGTCCTGCAGGTTAGAGAGTATCCCTTGCGACTTATCTCCTTCACGGTGAGGCCCGCCATTAGTGGTCATCGGTATCTAGGATGGTCAGACCTCAGTTTGTTTGGACATAGGAGGAGTTCGTGGTCCGTTTCGACCAGAAGTTCTTCCCTGAGCACATTCAGATCCAGCGGATGATCGAGTTTGAGACCCTAGTGCAGGGTGATATGACTGTATCCCAGTATGAGGCCCGTTTCTTGGCCTTGTCTAGATTTGTTCCTCATCTCACCAGCGATGAGAAGATGAGGGCTCATTGTTTTGTGACTGGTTTGCGTCCTGCCCTTCGTAGTCGTGTGGTAGGGCATTGTTTGGAGACGTTTGACCAGGTCGTTCATCAGGCACTAGTTTATGAGGAGGATTGGGCCATGACCCAGAGGTCGAGAGAGCAGAGTTCTGGTGGAGACCGGAAGAGGAGGGCACCAGCCGACAGTTCCAGGCAGCACTGTCAGCAGAGATGGAGGGGCAAGTCAGGATTCCAACAGCCTATGATTCAGACAGTAGCTTCATCATCATCGTCAGCACCATCTTCTGGCTCCTTTTCTGGTGTATGCTTCGGCTATGGACAGGCTAGGCATCGGAGGAGTGAGTGCCCTCTCCCCATTCAGCAGCAGAGGCCACCGCAGTTGCCTCCTCCTCGTCCTCCTTAGTAGTAGCAGAGAGCTCAGCTTCCACCCGCCGCTCCTAAGGCTCCTCCTCAGCAGCAGAGGTAGCCAGGCAGACCTCCTCAGCAGCGACAGCAGCAGCAGAGATAGCAGCAGCAAAGACAGCAGTAGCCGCAGAAGAAACAGAAGGGATATCCGTATGTCCGGTCCCTGGGTCCAGTAAGTATCGCAGCCCAGCAGGCACAGACTCAGGACCCTTAGTCTTCCGGGTTGCTTCCCCTACCAGCTCAGGGCCGCTTTTATTTTGCACAGCAGGCGCCAGGCCAGGACCCGTAGTCATCGACCGGTGGAGTAGTTGAGGGTATTCTTCTTATTTCTTCCTACATTGCTCATGTTTTATTTGATTCTGGTGCCTCCCATTCTTTTATAGCCGAGCAGTTTTGTCGATCGATCGGTATTCCGTCGGAGTCCGTGTCTGAGGCTTTGACCGTTTCGACTCCCATGGGGAAGTCTATGATGTTGACCCGTCGCTGTCCTTCTTGCCCGGTGTTAGTGGGCGAGATGTTCCTTCCTGCCGATCTGTTCATGATGCCGATGTCAGGTTTTGATGTGATTCTGGGTATGGACTAGCTTGCAGAGTATGGTGCCATCTTAGACTGTGCCACGAGGATGATTACATTTCACATTCTAGACTTGCCAGTGTTCCAGTTCGTTGCTGAGCCCAGAGGAGAGCCGTTATCTAGTTTCTTGGCTTCAATCGTTGAGGATTCTATGACAGAGAGTATTGAGCAGCTGCCAGTTTTTTGTGAGTACTCGGATGTGTTTCAGGAGATCTCGGGTTTGCCTCCACGTCGGCAGGTGGAGTTCCAGATTGATTTGGTGCCCGGTACAGTGCCCATCTCAAAGGCCCCCTACCGGATGGCACCATTGGAGTTGAGGGAACTGCAGGAGCAGTTGGATGAGCTTCGGGAGTTAGGTTTCATTCGTCCCAGTAGTTTACCTTAGGGAGCCCCGGTATTGTTTGTGAAGAAGAAGGATGGTTCGTTGCGACTCTGTGTAGATTATCGTGAGCTCAACAGAGTCACCATCAAGAACCGATACCTACTTCCCCGTATTGATGATTTGTTCGATCAGTTGCAGGGTGCATAGTACTTTTTCAAGATAGACTTGCATTCCGATTACCATCAGATTCAGGTCCAAGAGGAGGACATTCCAAAGACGGCTTTTCGGACATGCTATGGTCACTTCGAGTTCCTAGTCATGTCGTTTGGATTGACCAATGCGCCCGCTATATTCATACAGCTGATGAACAAGGTTTTTCGGCTGTTCCTCGATTAGTTCGTAGTGGTATTCATTGATGATATTCTTGTATATTCGAGGACCCAAGAGGACCATGCTGAGCACTTGCGGATTGTGCTTGAGACCCTCTGTGCCCACCAGCTATATGCGAAGCTAGAGAAGTGTGAGTTTTAGCAAGAGGAGATGAAGTTCCTTGGTCACGTGGTGACGAGGGAGGGTGTCGTTATAGACCCCTCGAAGGTTGATGCAGTGCGTCGATGGGGCCAGCCCACAAACGCGTCTGAGATTCGCAGCTTCCTTGGTCTAGCGGGATATTATCGACGGTTTATCGAGGGTTTCTCCTGTATTGCAGCATCGCTGACCCGGTTAATGTGGAAGGGCGTCGAGTTCGTCTGGAGCTGGAGTGACACTTGTGAGAAGGCATTTATGGAGTTGAAGGACCGCCTCACGTCCGCTCTTGTTCTCACTATTCCTGATGGGAGTGAGGGTTTTGTTGTTTTTACTGATGCCTCTAGAGTTGGCTTGGGTGCTGTACTGATGTAGCATGGGAAGCCAGTGGCGTATGCCTCGTGCCAGCTCAAGGTCCATGAGCTGAACTACCCCACTCATGATTTGGAGCTCACAGAAGTCATCTTCGCACTAAAGGTGTAGAGGCATTATCTATATGGGGTCAGGTTCGAGCTCTTCTCAGATCATAAGAGCTTGAAGTATCTATTTTCGCAGTCGAAGTTGAACTTGCGACAGAGGCGATGGATGGAGTTGCTGAAAGATTATGATTTCGACCTTCAGTACCACCTGGGCAAGGCAAACGTGGTGGCAGACGCGCTCAGCCGCCAGCCACAAGGCCTGATGGCATAGATGATGGTACGTGAGTGGCAGATGCTCGAGGATGTATCAGAGTTTGACTTTGAGTTCGGTCTGCAGTCTTCCATTGTTCAGCTTTCGAGCTTGTCGATTCAACCCTCCTTAGTGGCCAGGGTGATCGAGGCTCAGTAGACGGACGAGTCACTTTAGGAGTACCGAGCAGAGGCCGCATCCGTGGAGCAGTAAGACTAGCAGATTGGTTTCGATGGTGGATTACGCTTCAGAGGCCGATTGTGTGTCCCAGACGTTCCAGAGTTGCGTTGAGATCTGATGACCGAGGCACACCGATCGAGACTTATTATCCACCCGGGCTCCACGAAGATGTATCGTGATATGAGGAGGCAGTACTTCTGGTAGGGGATGAAGCGCCAGATTGTGAGTTTTGTGGCCGAGTGTGACACATGCCAGCGTGTCAAGGCCAATCATCAGAGACCCCCTGGTCCCTTGCAGCCGTTGAGCGTTCTAGAGTGGAAGTGGGAGCATATATCAATGGACTTCATCGTAGGTTTATCGAGGACTCAGCGCGGTCACGATACCATCTGGGTTATCGTCGATCGTCTGACGAAGTCGGCTCATTTCATTCCAGTACGTGCTTCCTGGTCTATGGACCGGTTAGCGAGGATATTCATTGAGGAGATAGTGAGACTGTACGGCATCCTAGTTTCGATCGTTCTAGACCGAGACTCCAGATTTACGTCTCAGTTTTGGAGGAGATTTTAACAGGCATTGGGGGTCACTTTGTATCTCAGCACTGCATATCATCTGCAGACGGATGGGAAGACCGAAAGAGTCAACCAGATCCTTGAGGATATGCTCAGGGCTTGTATGATTGACTTTGCGGGCAGCTGGGAGGATCATATGCACCTCGCCGAGTTTACATACAACAACAGCTATCAGGCAACTATCGGCATGGCTCCTTTTGAGGCACTTTATGGCAGACTATGCAGATCTCCTAGTTGTTGGACCGAGGTTGGAGAGCGTCGTCTCTTAGGTCCCGAGCTTATGCAACAGACGTTAGAGGTTATTGATGTTATCAGGTAGAGGATGCGCATAGCTCAGAGCCAGCAGAAGATTTTTGCTGATCGTCGGCGTCGACCCCTTGAGTTCGCAGTCGGGGACATGGTGTATCTCAAGGTCTCGCCTATGAAGGGCATGGTTCGCTTTGGTGTGAAGGGCAAGCTCACCCCGAGATTTATCGAACCTTTTGAGATTACCAAGCGCATGGGCGCTGTGGCCTATAGGCTTGCCTTACCTCCTGAGTTGTCTGCGATCCACGACGTGTTCCATGTTTCTATGTTACGGAGATGTGGGTCGGACACTATTCCTATGATTGATTGACAGCCACTTGAGATCCGTGAGGATGCTTCCTATATTGAGCAGCCGATTCGTATCCTTGATCGGAAGAAGTAGGTCCTCAAGACCAAGGTCATTCCCTTGGTGAAGGTGAAATGGGGTCATCATTCAGAGGCCGAGGCGTCTTAAGAACGCGAGGACGAGATTAGAGAACGTTATCCCCATTTGTTTGATGATTGATTGATATATGATTGTTTGTATTGCCTTCCTTATATGATGATTGGTATATGATTGTGGTGTTTTGTCTTTTATTTTATCTTAGATTGTTCAATTTTGAGGAGGAAATTTCTTTGTTGGTGGGGAGGGTTGTGAGACCCGACCCGAGTTCGCATGTGTGCATGTGTGTGTGAGTATGCATTCCGTCCATCTTGATCTCGCGGTCCTACCGGTCGAATCCCAGTGACCCGTGACCCTTGGATAGTGTTTGCGGTCATCCGTGAGCCCAGTCGTGAAGACCCGACTCGAATTGAGTTGAGACCTATGCCATTGTGACCACATCTTCACCGAGGTTCCAACGATGCGTCTTATGTCTCCATCCGATGTGTGGATCATAAGTTGTGTGCGTCTCATTTGTAGCATTTGAGCATGATCATGTGGCCCACCCAGTGTGGATGGCACATTTTTTCAAGGTGGCCACTCTCTTTTGTACAAATTCCAACACACACCACCCATACACTACCTAAACCCACCATATCCTACACCACCCACCACCCACACACTACCCATCCCTACTCTAGCCTAGTCACATAGTTTATATCACCATAGGCTATGATAATTTTTCTCTTATCTAGGAGAAAGAGTGATGATTACTCTCCCTCTCTCTCTTTTCTAGCAAATTTTCATACTCTCCCTCTCATTTCTCTCTACTCTCTTCTCTCTTTCTTTCTCTCTTACAAAAAAATTCAGCCCCATTTTCTCTCTTCTCCAGCCCCTTCTCCCT
Organism: Magnolia sinica; assembly: GCF_029962835.1. Taxonomy (NCBI): domain Eukaryota; kingdom Viridiplantae; phylum Streptophyta; class Magnoliopsida; order Magnoliales; family Magnoliaceae; genus Magnolia; species Magnolia sinica. The sequence continues at coordinate 45,759,337 of NC_080580.1, forward strand.
CAAATCCTCTCCCATCTAACCTTCAACAATCCATCTCACCCATTGAAACATGTCCCTTGGAGCATGAAGAGAAGATTAATGTAACTTTAGAGTGGGATCCATTAAGGTGGGTGATTATAATTTCTGATCTTATTTTCTACCCTTTGATCTTATTTTTCTTCCTAGATGGATCATGTAGCACCCACCAATCCATGGTGGGGATCCCATTTGATCCCATGGATGTGGCCCTTTGGCCCATCCTACATGCATGTCATGATCCATGATGGGGCCATTCTCCATGGACCCCATCATGATGTATTTAATGATTCACTCCATCTTAAGGTCATCTAGACCCAAAGGATCATGTTGGGATGGCATCCCAACCATCCATAGCAATTATAGATCATGCATGTAGTGATTTTATGTTGCATGTACAATCAATGTAGTTGTATGGGTATGATTCATTCTTGGGAGGGCCCATTAGTGGTGGGGCCGTACCCCATGACCGGATTGTGTTTCTTCTCCATATTTTCTTTCCTGTTTTTATGGTAAATCTGATGTATGTGTGGCCCACTTGATGTGCAATGCAACTAGGCCCAAGTGGTTAGATGTCAAGGCCCACCTTGTTGCCACATATTCTTGTCATGTTTTGGACAGCCTTTGGGCTTGATATTATGGGTGATCTTGGAAGGGGCTTGGGTCTGAGAGTTGTGTGACCCATCTAGGTGGACCCCACCCTAAGGAAATGGTGATTTATCTCCCTTTTAATTATCTTTTGGAGTGGTTTGGATAGCAACATGTTGCTGTCCAAATCTGTCTGGACAGATTTTTGGGTTATCTTGAGGCCAAATTTTTAGCATTTAGAGGGGTGTTTGGTCACATGTAATATATGTTTTTTGAAGTGTGGACCCCACCTACAATTATGCCAAATTTCAGCCCCAAACGACTCCATTTGGTTATCCAAAAGGGTGGGCCAAGAGGGGTGGTCAGCCTGATTTTCTGCTGTGCAGTCCAGCAATATAGACTGTTGTAAACTAAAATTCATAAATTATTTTAATGATGGTGGGCCACATTTTTGGGATTCCTCTTATTGTATACATCATGAGAGACCTTGGCCCTTAATTTTTAGAATTTTGGAGGCCCATGACCCACCCATTGGAATGACCCAAATTCAACGCAGTCATATTCCAGCAATACTCCACCCTATATAAAGTGTATCCTTCAAATTAATTAAAATACTTATGGGTATCATAAAATCATGAAAATTTATATAGAGGTAGTCCACCCATGTTTCAACCTACCTACAAAATTTTAGGGCCACTGGACACTTGTACACACCATGGTGGTGGCTAGACCGGCTTATTACAATATAGTGTCCAGATCAGTCCGATTTTCTGCACATTCTATTTCATTTAAATAAATTAAAATAGTTCTAAGTGTCTAAAAATTTTAAAATTTTGTGGAGGTGTGACCCACCTATGGAAGTATCACGCTGCAAAATTTCAGGCCCAACAGACATTCGAGCTGACTGTGGTGTGGCCTACAAATTTGGGTCAGTTTAGGCCAAATACCCAGGCCCATATGGGACGCCCCATGTGGGCTACCTGCTGGACTTTGGTCTAGTAGTGTGGCCCACCTACTCTCTTGTATCGTATGATGTAACCCTATGTGGTGGGGCCCTTTGACTTGATAGCTGGACCATTTGGGCTGATGTCCTAATCAAATGAAACAATTACTGGACTCTAATACGCTCATAAACCTGTTGGGTTAAAAATCCAGCAACTAGTTATAATTATGCTTGGCCTTTAGGCTGAAATTTTGAGGAGTGGGGCCCACCACATTGTGAAGATCTTAGAGGGAATAATTTATACCTTTGGTTCCTTAAATGTTGGGCTTAATAAATGCACTTTTGAGGCCCACCACAGTTGAACTTAATCGGGTCCATAAATGTAGCTAGTTGTTGAATTCTTTAGACCCAATTGGGCTGGAACTTTCCAGATAGGCCCATTGAACTCTTGGGCCATTTTTACCATACTATTGTGTTGAGTTAGTGGGCCAAATTATACAAGTAGATGGGCCCTTGGTTGCCCACCAAATTAATTTTAATACTTGGGCCGGGTTGTAGGCCCAACTTACTTGACTAAGAGCATGACATTTGCCCATGTAGTTTGAGCAATGGGCTGCCCACTAGGCCACCACAATATATGGGATTAGTGGCCTTTATGTTGGGCCCTAACCTTTCCCCTATAGGCCCATAGTGGTATATATGGGTTGAGCTATGTGTGTTTCCCTTGGACCCATGTTTTGGATAGGCCTTGGGTCGCCTTTCTGAAGCCCAACACGAGTGTTTGTGGTATGATTATGGCTACCCGTTTCGTATTTCTGATGTTGCGTGGGCCTTGGGCCTTGATCCATGATCAATTAGAGATGGGCTACCTCTTAGGGACCAATTGTGGTTGGATGCCCACATTGGTGGCCCTAAGGTAGCCCCATAGGCTTCTATGGGTGGTTAAAGGCCCACCATAGACCCTTGCTAGGCCCGTTTCATCTATTTAGGCCCATACCATTGTTCTCCTTAGTCTCGTGGGCTCCCCCAGGTATATGGGCCCCCACTAGAGGTTGTATTCCTTATGAGGAATTAGTTAAGTACCTAGACCCTTCATGGTTAGGTAGAGAGTTCATCTTAACCTCATTGGCACCCCTATTCATCTTCATGGCCCACTCCCATATGCATTATATGGATGCTTGGTTGAGATATGATTGGCCATGGTTGTGCCATTGTGTAGGGCATGTTGGTATCTCCCCGAGAGATGGATTCTTGAGATTGATGCATGGTTGATTATGTGATTCATGCATCTGGCATTGCTAGGTTGAGTCTGACCAGCTCGTAAATGGGTCTGCTACCTTCAGGCCTTGTTGGTGATTGGCTGTCCACAGGCGGGTAGTGAGGTCTCTTACGCTCGTTTGACTGTACGGGGTCTGCAGAGCGGCAGTCATTCAGCAGTGTAATGGACCCCGGTGATTTCCTTATGATTGGAAATGTACTTGACTTATGGTTTGGATATGAGCACTGACATTACTTGCATCGCATTAGCATTGGCTGTACAAGCCCCCCTTCATGCATTGCCTTGGTATGACACCCATTACTTGTTGCATCGCGTTCATGGTAAGCCTTAGTATGGCTAGTGATATGCTCATTGATCATGTTTCTCTCCTTATACCTCCTACTATTCTTCTGTGCACCATTGTCACACACTTACACTACCCTCTAAGCTTCTATAAGCTTATGCACGATTGATGCGTGCAAGAGATTCTAGGCAGGTGCCGTAGCAGCAGAGCATGAAGTAGAGTTGAGCAGTGAGGACGCCAGTGTTGCTAATTTCTCTCTGTTCCTTTTATTCTCATGTATGTCCTTTTGGGCCTTATAGATGATTGTAAAAGTTCAAATTCATAGTGAATTTTGTGATGTGTGCCTTTGTTATTCTCAGATGTACTTGTTGTGATCTTGGGTATGCTCGTATTGGAAATGATTATACTGTTATGAAAATCCTCCTTGTAGGATCCCAGGATTGGAACCTACCTCAAGAGTCGAGAATGGGGTACTACGGAGGCTGTTGCGGCCAGAACCGGACATCGGGTTCCTTGTGAGTCCGGTTACCGAGTCTGGGGCGTGATATATGAGTCATACAATCCAATCATGCATCAATCCTTCGTGTACTGTGCACTCATGAGGGACAACACCGCCTATTAAGGAGCCCCATAACAACCTGCCTAATG